>NC_058084.1:241021748-241274248 GCF_014858855.1 Bufo gargarizans
CTCTGCTGCTCTTGAAGCGGATCCTGCGCAACCTGCGGTCTAGCGACACGGGCCGGGTACGCTTGGTGCTATCAGGGACCTCAGCCTCCTCGTCCGAACTTTGGGTCAGAGAGCCACTGCTTTCTACAGGTTCGTATTCTGACCCGCTAGATTCATCAGATGAGGGTTCCCATTCCTCATCCGACTGGGTCAGAAGCCTGTAGGCCTCTTCAGAAGAATACCCCCTGTTTGACATTTGGGCAACTAAATTTAGGGGTATTCCCTGAGACTACCCAAGAAAAAAAGCAAGCCTGTCTTACAAATGGGAGGCTAGCGAAGTACCGGAGGCCGCTGCGGTTGAGAAAAAATATCAAAACTGATTTTTTTTATCGCCGCAGCGCGTGTAAAGTGAATGTGCAGTGATCAAAAATATATATTTTTTGTCACTGCGGTGGGGCGGGCGTGGGTGAACGCACGTGTGGGCGACCGATCAGGCCTGATCGGGCAAACACTGCGTTTTGAGTGGAGGGCGAACTAAAGTGACACTAATACAATTATAGATCTGACCGTGATCAGTTTTGATCACTTCCAGATACTATAAAAGTACAAATGCTGATTAGCGATACGCTAATCAGCGAATAACGGACTGCGGTGGGCTGGGCGCTAACTGATCCCTAAACTACCTAACCAAGGGGCCTAAACTATTCCTAAAACCTAACGGTCAATACCAGTGGAAAAAAAAGTGACAGTTTGCACTGATCACTTTTTTCCTTTCACTAGTGATTGACAGGGGCGATCAAAGGGGTGATCAAAGGGTTAATTGGGGTTCAGGGGGTTGATCTGGGGCTAGTATGTGGTGTTTGGTGTACTCACTGTGTAGCCTGCTCCTCTGCTGAAACCAACTGACAAAAAGGACCAGCAGAGGAGCAGGGCAGCCATATAACAGATCATATTTACAAATATGATCTGCTATCTGGCTTGTCATTGGTTTTTTTAAAAATCAGCAACCTGCCAGCCGCGATCATTGGCTGGCAGGTTGCTGACGAAATGCTCCTTGAACTTTCTCGCGAGATGACGCACGGATACGTCCAGGAGGAGTAAATCAACCACCTCCCGGACGCATCCGCGCGTTATGCGGTCGGGAGGTGATTAAACATTTTGGCAAATTTTCAATTTTAACCCCTTAGTGACCACCCATACGTGTTTTTACGGCGGGCACTAAGGGGCCTTGGGCTGGAGCGCCGCCTTTTTACAGCGGCACTTCAGCCCGAGTTAACGCTAAAATCAAGCGTTGTAGCTCCATGCCCGCAGCTACCGGAGGTAGCTGAGGGCTCGGGGCAGTGAACAGAGACCGTGACAAGCAGTCTCTGATCACGTGATCACAGCGATCACCGAAAATGATGCCTGCACTAAAACTTTCTCCCTCCTCTCATGTAAGAGAGGAGGTAGAAAGTCTCCGGTGCTAGGAATGGGTCCCCCAGCACTTCTGTCCCTAAGCTGTTACTGGCGGTCAGTGGGTGTCAGTCAGTCGGTGGGTGTCAGTGAGTTGTTGGGTGTCACTCCGTCAGTCGGTGGGTGTCACTCAGTCAGTGGGTGTCACTCCGTCAGTCGGTGGGTGTCAGTCATTTATAGGGACGGTCAGTTATTTTAATTTTTCTGAGCTGTACAGAAAAAAAAAAAATGGCTCGGAAATTGTTAAGTGCGGAGCAGGCATACGAATTTCTCTGCTCTGACCACTCTGAATCTGGCACCGCTTCAGAGGCGGAATTATTTTCAGATAGAGGGGACTCCAATTCCATCCCCAGACCCCATAGCCCTATGATGGTAGAAGTCGCCACCTCCTCTTATTCTCCACCCAGCGGTCCCGTCCCTTCTGCTATGTGGGTTCCTGCCACTTCATTTTCCCCCCAAGTACCCCAATTTTTATCCACTCCCCAAATTAATGTGGATGTCGGCAATTTTACCCCTTCTGATTTTTTTCATTTATTTGTAGATGATAACGTCCTTGAGTTAATTGTGCAGCAAACTAATTTGTACGCCACACAGTTTGCTGTACAAAAGCCAGTGTAAGACGGTGGACCCCCACAAGTGTCCCTGAAATAAAATAAAAATTGGGGCTTACCCTGGACATGGGCATTGTAAAAAAAAAACTCTGTCCGATCCTATTGGGCTGCGAGTACTGTCCACTCAACCCCTGTGTTTGCAGCAGTTATGTCCCTGTGTTTGCAGCAGTTATGTTTGCATTTTTCTGACAATTCCCAAGTCCCCCCCAGAACTGACCCAGCCTTCGACCGCCTAAATAAATTGAGACCCCTTATTTCCCTCCTTACAGATTTATTCTTGAAATTATATACCCCTGAGAAAAAATTATCCGTTGACGAGTCCCTTTTTAGTTTTAAAGGCCGCCTTTCCTTCTGTCAATATATTCCTTCCAAGCGTGCCAGATATGGGGTAAAGTTGTATAAGGTGTGCGAGAGCACAACCAGCTACACCTGTGGTCTGTCTATTTATGAGGGCAGAGACTCCCAACTTAACCCCCTAGGCTGCTCTGAAAATATTGGGACATCGGGAAAAATTGTGTTGGATTTATTGGCGCCATTCCTGCACAAAGGGTACCACATGTACACAGATCATTTTTACACTAGTATACCCCTTTATAAATCCCTCCATGCTGCAAACACAGGGGCTTGTGGGACAGTCTGCAAAAATAGAGTTGGATACCCACAACCGCTGGTCTCCAAACGTTTGGAGAAAAGAACATCCTTCGCCCTCGCAAGTGACCAGCTGCTTGCCGTGAAGTGGAAGGACAGAAAGGATGTCTACATGCTGACCACCTTGCATGCAGACACCACAATGGCAGTTAGGGAGAGGGGGGGCTACGGCGGACAAGCACAAACCGGTCTGTGTGACAGACTACAATAAATTTATGGGAGGTGTAGACCTCTCGGACCAAGCGCTTCACCCCTACCTTTTGAAGCGAAAAAACAGGGCCTGGTATAAAAAGGTAGCAATCTACCTCATCCAGATTGCTACCTACAATAGTTTTATTTTATTCAAAAAGTCCCAGGGAAACCTCAACTTCCTCGAGTACCAGGAGAAGGTGATTGAGAGTCTCCTGTTTGAGTCCCCCGCACCTGGGCAAGCCTTCGAATCGGAGGACGTTCTAAGGCTTTTAGAACGCCATTTCCCTCACCCCGTCCCTGCCACTACCAGCAAAACGTATCCACAGAAAAGATGCCGGGTGTGTAGAAAACATGGAAGGAATCGGAGGACACCCGGATTTACTGCTCCAGTTGCCCATCACAACCAGGCCTCTGTAATTACCCCTGCTTTGAAACATACCATACGGTTGCGAATTATTAATTTTATTTAATACCAAAAAGAACGGGGGGGGGGGGGGGGGGGTTCAGGAATTCAATTTATTCTCATTTTCTGCTTAGTTTGTGGGCTTCCCAGGGAGGGAGGGATGGTTCGTGGAGCAAATTTTTTTTTTTCACCTTCTTAGCATTAATTTCTACAAAAAACTAGGGGTTCTAAATGGTCACTACACCCCTAGATGAATACCTAAGGGGGTCTAGTTTTCAAAATGGGGTCCATTATGGGGGTTTTCTATTGTTTTGGCAGCTTAACGCCATTACAAGTGTGCAATGGGGCCTGAACCATTTTTTTAAGCAAATTTTGTGTTCTGAAAACAACTGGGTGTTCCTTTATGTTTGGACCCTGCCGTTTGTCAAGACATAAGATTCGGGCCACAATGGGGGTATTTCTGAAGACAGGAGAAACGGGGTGATACATTTTGGAGTGTATATCTTCATTTTCATGTGATCTGTAGAAAAAAATCTGTCTTTAAATTGACACTTTTGTGTAAAAAATGAAAATTGCATTTTTTTTCACCTTCTTAGCATTAATTTCTACAAAAAACTAGTGGGTCAAAAAACTCATTACACCCATAGATAAATACGTTAAGGGGTCTAGTTTTTAAAATGGGTTCACTTTTGGGGGGGTTCTATTATTCTGACACTTATAAACCTCTGCAAACTTGGCTTGTTGCAGGAAAAAAAATGTACTTAAAAAATGTTAACATTTATGTTAAAATGTAAAGTCTCCTAAATAAAAAAATAAAAAGTAAAAAATTTTGTGAGTGCAGCCAAAATAAAGTAAAGATGTGGAAATAAATTTCTGATAAAAAAAATTGAATAATATTTATGTATGTATATAAAATATAGCAGTTGAATATAGGAAAATGTGCCATTTTTTAAAAATTTCATAAAATTTCACTTTTTTAATAAAGATACGCATATTTTATTGGTAGAATTTTACCACCTAAGTAAAGTACAATATGTGACGAGAAAACAATGTCAGAATTACTTTGATGTGCAAAACCATTACAAAGTTATTCTAAGCTAAAATGACACGTCAGATTTCCAAAATTTGGCTTGGTCATTAAGGCCCAAACAGGCTTGGTCACTAAGGGGTTAAGCCATTTTTTCCAGTAACAAATCAAGGGTTAACAGTCAAACAAAATGCTATATTTATTGCCCCGATTCACACCCCATATGTGGAAGTAAACTACTGTATGGGCACACAGTAGGGCGTAGATGGAAAGGTGCGTTGTGTGGTTTTTGGAAGGCAGATTTTGCTGGACTGGTTTATTTACACCATGTCCCATTTGAAGCCCCCTGATGAACCCCTAGAGTAGAAACTCCATAAAAGTGACCCCATCTAAGAAACTACACCCCTCAAGGTATTCAAAACTGATTTTACAAACTTTGTTAACCCTTTAGGTGCTGCACAAGAGTTATTGGCAAATGGGGATGAAATTTGAGATTTTTGGATACCTTGAGGGGTGTAGTTTCTTAGATGGGGTCGCTTTTATGGAGTTTCTACTCTAGGGGTGCATCAGGGGGGCTTCAAATGGGACATGATGCCAAAAAAAACAGCTATCAAAATCTACCTTCCAGAAACCATACGGCGTTCCTTTCCTTCTGCGCCCTGCCGTTTGGTCATACAGCAGTTTACGACCACATATGGGGTGCTTCTATAAACTGCGGTTATGAGGGTAATAAATATTAAGTTTTGTTTGGCTGTTAACCCTTACTTTGTTATTAGAAAAAAACTAATATTTTTGGAAAAAAATTATTTTAATTTTAGTGTCTCAAGTCTTAGAACCAGTTTTTTAACCGATTGTCAGTGGCTAAATTGGGATATAAATTTAGTACTCCAAGTGTGGTACTCCCTGAAGCAACCATCAATGCAGAGGCCCAGATGATCAGGGCACGTGTCACACTGAGTAGTGGTGTCTTCCGTATCCCCCTCCTGCAACACACTCTGCACTTTTTTTTTGGTCCGTCCCTGGTCCGTCCCTTCTTTCCAGTATGGGGGACCACACCTGGAAAGTGTTGGACGGGGACAATCCAGGCGCCACCAGTTCCCGAGGTACTCCGGCCTGCTCTTTCCCGGTCAGAAAAGAACAGGTCCTTGAGGACTGCCTCATAGAACTGAAGGAATTTCCCTGTGTTGCCAGCGCTTTGGGACAGCACAAAAAAGTTGTACAAGGCAACTTGCACCAAGTAGACCACAATTGCTCGCCCGCTTTAAGGGAACATACTGGCGGAAAATGAGTCTCCCCTTGAACGCAATGAGAGACTCATCAACCGCGACCTCCCTTCCAGGTACATAGGCCTGTACAAATTTGGCCCCAAAGTGATCGATAACCGGCCTGATTTTGTACAGGCGGTCATAGGCAGGATCACCTTGGGGGGGACATGCTGCATTATCTGAATAATGCAGGCATTTCCGGATGGTCTCAAACCCGGTACGTGACATGGCTATACTGTAAAGTGGGGTCTGGTAAAGGACGTCCCCACTCCAGTAATGCCTGACACTAGGTTTCTTGACTAGGCCCATGTGCAGCACGAGGCTCCAAAATGTCCTCATTTTGGCTGCACTGACCGGGGTCCAGCCACCGGGCCTAGCCAAAAAGGAGCCCGGGTGTTGAGCAACAAACTGTTGGGTGTACAGGTTTGTTTGCTCCACCATTAGATTTACAAAGTGGTCACTGAAAAAAGACTAAAATAGTCATATTCAGTGAAGCCCACTGTGGAAATCTGCATTCCTGGTTGGCCTACAAAATCAGGAATCACGGGCTCAAATTGTACACCAGACAAGTTCACCGGTAGGGGGCTCCGGTGGATTTAACTGGTGGGCCGGAAAACTAGGATGGGCCATAGGGTCCCTAGCATGGCGGTCCCCTTGCTGCGCCGCCTTGGGGGCTCATCATCATCGCTAGATGATGAGGAAAACGCAGATGACAACAGGAAAGTGGAGTCATCCTCGTCCTCACTCGGACTCTCGGAGTTGGAGGCAAGCTGGGCGTATGCCTCCTCGGCTGAGAACATCCGGCAGGCCATAGGGGAGTGTGTGTCTGCATGTGTGTGTGCGTGCATGTAAATCTTTATTCGGTGTGCGTGTGTTTGGGGGCATGGGTGTTCGCGAACTCACCCTAAACCTAACAGACAAAAAAAAGACTAACAAAAAAAGGGCAAAAAATGAGATTTTTTTTTATTTTATTCTAAATCGCTGATCAACCGTCCGAAGTTGATCAGCGGTGGGGTGTGCGATAAGCTAACAGTGGCTGGACGATAAGAGTGCCGGCCACAGTCAGCGTACGCACACAAAAAACTGCCTGCGCCCCAAAAAAGTTGTGGGGGAAGGGGCAGGCTGTAGCACCCTTGGGGGGGTCTAGGGTCACACAGCTGTGCTGTGGACCCCAGACACCCAATTTAGGTGTTTTTTGTTTTTTTTTACTTCCACTCACTGATCCCTGGACAGATGGGGGGGCTGGCTGGAGATCGATGTGCAGCGCTCCTCTCTCCTTGGGCTCCCGGACTGAAAAGGAGGAGGAGAGGAGAGCTGCTCTAATTTGGACCTCCCGCCCCTGCAGCCAACTAATCAGAGCCGATCCTGAGAGGTGATGTCACATCACCTCTCAGGAACGCAGGATGGTGATTGGTGGTGTATTATCACACCACGATCACCATCCTGTTTCCGGGTTATAGGGTCCTCAGAGACCCGAATAAATCGGAAACGCAGCAAACCACAGGTCTGAAATGATTTGAGCAGGCACCGGGTTCCGATCACCACCCACCAGTTATCGGAAATATACAGGGCGTACCTGTACGCCCTGTGTCCGTAACAGGTTAAAGGGATTCTGTCACCTCGTTTTAGCCTATAGTGATGCGGACATGCACAGCTAGATCGCCGCTAGCATGTCCGCAATATACCTGTCCCATAGTGCTGTGTGCTTTTATTGTGTTAAAAAAATTATTTTATAGATATGTAAATGAGCCTGGTAAGGGGCCCAAGGGGCTGTACTAAGCTTCTTGGAGCCCAGCCACACCCCCCTGTGAAGATGCCCAGCACCGCCTGCATCCTCCGAATCTCCTCCTTGCTCACAGTTAGATCGCCATAATTTTGCAATGCGCGGGCTCGCGCATGCGCAGTTCCTTCCCTGAGGCTGATGCCAGCACAGGGAAGGAACACTATGCCGGCACTGCACATACGTGAGATCACTCATCGCCAGATTACGGAGATCTAACTGTGAGCAAGGAGGAGATTCAGAGGACGCAGGCGGTGCTGGGCTCCTTCACAGGGGGCCATGGCTTGGCTCCAAGAAGGTTAGTACAGCCCCTTTGGCTCCTTACCAGGGCCATTTCATATCTATAAAATCTTTTTTTTAAAACAAAATAAAACTACACAGTGCAATCGAACAGATATATTGCGGACATGCTAGCGGCGATCTATCCGTGCATGTCCGCATCTCTATAGGCTAAAACGAGGTGACAGAATCCCTTTAACTGGCAGCCTAACTATCCAGTTTTCATTGACTTTGCCAAAATGGTGTACTGTTCCAAAGTGACTGAAACCCTCCGGCAGCAGGTTGTCCAGATGAAGGCCAAAGGGGTGACCCTCTCAGCCATAGCAAGAGAAGTTGGTCGTTCCAAGTCTGTGATTTCTAGAATATTTTTTCTACAATATACTTACCCAGAAAAAATTAGAACTATGGGCCTATATTCCGTAAGATAGAAGATCCTACATGCAAAACACTCTTGATGAATCCCATCCATAATATATATACAATGGGAGAGAAAACGCATCAAATTTTTAAAAAAACACAATGAAACCGCATGTGCGATTTTTAGTAGAGTGAGGTTGTGATAAAAGCCTCTAGTGGACGGCAAAAGCTTGAGGAAACGGCCTTGAGTATACATATAAATATTTATTTATTGTTTTAAAATGTATTTTATGTATGATAGAGTAGAAACAAATGAGAACAACAGTAGACATGTGTAAAGTTAAATGTTGGGTTTGAATATTGTAACCAGTATGAGTGAACCAAACCTTGGTTGGAAAATCTGTGATATATAAGGAAAATCGCATCAGGATAGAAAGGAAAAAAAAAAAGAAAACGCATGAAAAACAGGGATGCGAATAATATCCAAAGACTCCATACTGGCTTTAAAAGATGTGATTTTGGATCCAGTCCGGATTTTTCCAAAGACCAACACCAGATATAAATAGTATTGATTTATTGAATGGGGTATGCCACTGAGGAAGGGGAAGCGTCTCCCCGAAATGCGTCTGGCGTCAAGCACTTGGACAAATACCCACGTTTTTTCACATGATCTAGTGCACTACAAGGACAAGGATTTCTTGGATTCGATAACAGAAGATCGCAATACGTCATCCAATAGCGCCAACAGTGAAGGGCCTGTGATCCTCACATTGAACAAACATCACCTGTGAGAGACACGTGGGACGCAAGCAGCCTTACTGCCGGGACGCCTGCAGATTCAACGGAGCAAGGACTTGAAACTCAGTCCCAACCCACCTGACGGTGCAAGTGAAGGTAAGCCCACAGTAGTGGGTATAAAGAAAAGATCCATCGAATAACAATCAAACAAACTGCTTTGGTTACCTAAGCGAAAGATTCCCTATTGTGGATACACATGAATGTATCGCAGTAGCTGGCAGTTGGACATAATATAGTACGAGTCTGTAGCGGCTGATGCACTTTCTTTGACACAGACAGCTGATATAAATGAACTGTTTTGACCACTTAAAGCAAGCATCCCTGTTGCAAGTCAGTTGCACACCAGCGCATTGTGTCAAATAGTAATCGAAAAACTGACACAACTTATCACCAACCTAAAAGAGCTTTTCTTCTGTTTGGACAGAACTGTATACATATATAAGAAGGGACCCTATACTTAAAGATTGGTCCACCCACTGGCATAATATTGTATATCATAAATTGATTATAGGATTTAATGCTTTAATAATTCTCAATAATTTGGCGCAACGTGTCAACTTATTGGATAGATACTGGGTTGTGGGATCCGAGGCCTAGGTGCCTCCGCCGTATAGCGGGGTAGCTGTGTGGCTGCTGGATCCCTTTGCCTGCTGGAGCGGTGTGGAGGCACGGTGGTCGCCGCACGGCACTGCGCTATGGTTAGAGTAGGTTCCCACTTAACAAGAGGCAACCTTGTCGCGGTAAGTCTGCCTATGCTCTTTGATCAAACTTTATACTAATGCCTCTTTATAGTGCACAGCAAATGATTGATTACTAGTGCTGTATAGCCATGTTTTATCAATAGAAATGCTGCAAATTACGTACAGTAGTCATGAGTATAGGAATGAGGATGTGCGATTTAGATTCTCTCTACAAACCATGATTTATTGGATAGATACTGTTTGACCTTATAACAGCACAATGTTGCTTGCAGCTTTGGATGTGCCTGGAGTATAAGACATGATGTAACAGCAGAATGGTGCCTGAAGCTCTGGATATGACTGTGGCATAAGACATGATGTAACAGCAGAATGGTGTCTGCAGCTCTGGATGTAGCTGGAGCATAAGATATAATGTAACAGTATAATGGTGCCTGGAGCTGTGGAAGTGACTGGAGTGTAACACATGATGTAACAGCAGAATGGTGCCTCCAGCTGTGGATATCACTGGAGTATAACACATGATGCGGTGCCTGCAGCTTTTGATGTGACTGAAGAAATTATATAACAGCAGGATTTTTGCGGCACCTGAGGGGTTAATAGCGGCTGATCGCAGCGCGCAGTCATAGAGGCTGGGTGCCGGATATGGCCGGCACCCGCAGCGCAGCCTGCGTTTGTATTAAGCACAAACTATATTCAGTGGTGGTGCAGTGCACTGACCCCCCCCCCCCCCCCTTCCCCCAACCTCAGTATTATAAAGTAGAATCTTTGGTGGCGCAGTGCCCAAGTTAAATTACATATCGCCACGCCCGAAAAAGTGGGAACTATTAAAATATTTAAAAATATCTCCTATGCGGTGAACGCCGTAACAGAAAGAAAAAAAATAGCAATTTGCCATATTTTAGTCACCTTGTCCCGACAAAAATTAGGTTAGACTGTTCTATTATGGTCCAGACGTTCCATAAAATCTGGAATGCACGCGGCTTTTTTGGTAGTTTATTTTTTTCACGTGGTATCGAGTATCGCAATACTTTTTTATTGTATCGAAATCGAGTCAAAATTTGGGTATCGTGACAACCCTAGGTAAGACATGTGTGTTTATATTTTTTTTTATTATACCGTAATTATATGTATTTTAAATTTGGCGACTAAAAATTGAAATTTGGCTCAAACTTTTCAGGTTAGAAGCCAATGGCTCCTTGATATTTTTTTTTTAGTCTGGAGCCCTGCTATCTAGATAAGTTATCCAGTTATCCAACTGATTCTAGATAAGTGGATATTGTTACATATTTCACTTTTCGCTGTTTAAAATGTCCATTTTGCCTAGATACCTGCATCTTTTTTAAACTCTGCCAATACAAGTCCCAGCCAATACACTTAGATCCATATCGTCAATTTTTTTTTAGTTTGTTTGGAATTCCACGTGTCATAGAATGCCTAAATTGGTCTACACAGCTAGCACCTCACAGGGAGGCTTAGCCCTCCCAATTTATATCATTGTGCTGTTCATTTAACCACTTCAACCCCGCTAGCTAAAACCCCCTTCATGACCAGGCCACTTTTTACACTTCTGCACTACACTACTTTCACCGTTTATCGCTCGGTCATGCAACTTACCACCCAAATGAATTTTACCTCCTTTTCTTCTCACTAATAGAGCTTTCATTTGGTGGTATTTTATTGCTGCTGACATTTTTACTTTTTTTGTTATTAATCAAAATGTAACGATTTTTTTGCACAAAAATGAAATTTTTCACTTTCAGCTGTAAAATTTTGCAAAAAAAACGACATCCATATATAAATTTTTCACCAAATTTATTGTTCTACATGTCTTTGATAAAAAAAAATGGTTTGGGTAAAAGTTATAGCGTTTACACACTATGGTACAAAAATGTGAATTTCCGCTTTTTGAAACAGCTCTGACTTTCTGAGCACCTGTCATGATTCCTGAGGTTCTACAATGCCCAAACAGTAGAAAAACCCCACAAATGACCCCATTTCGGAAAGTAAACACCCTAAGGTATTCGCTGATGGGCATAGTGAGTTCCTAGAATTTTTAATTTTTTGTCACAAGTTAGCGGAAAATGATGATTTTTTTTTCCTTACAATGTCTCATATTCCACTAACTTGCGACAAAAAATAAAAAATTCTAGGAACTCGCCATGCCCCTCACGGAATACCTTGGGGTGTCTTCTTTCCAAAATGGGGTCACTTGTGGCATAGTTATACTACCCTGGCAATTTAGGGGCCCATATGTGTGAGAAGTAGTTTGCAATCGAAATCTGTAAAAAATGACCAGTGAAATCCAAAAGGTGCACTTTGGAATGTGGGTCCCTTTTCCCACCTTGGCTGCAATAAAGTGTCACACATCTGGTATCGCCGTACTCAGGAGAAGTTGGGCAATGTGTTTTGGGGTGTCATTTTACATATAACCATGCTGGGTGAGAGAAATATCTTGGCAAAAGACAACTTTTCCATTTTTTTTTATACAAAGTTGGCATTTGACCAAGATATTTTGCTCACCCAGCATGGGTATATGTAAAATGACACCCCAAAACACATTCCCCAACTTCTCCTGAGTACGGCGATACCAGATGTGTGACACTTTTTTGCAGCCAAGGTGGGCAAAGAGGCACATATTCCAAAGTGCAGCTTTCGGATTTCGCAGGCCATTTTTTACACATTTTGATTGCAAAGTACTTCTCACACATTTGGGCCCCTAAATTGCCAGGGCAGTATAACTACCCCACAAGTGACCCCATTTTGGAAAGAAGACCCCCCAAGGTATTCCGTGAGGGGCATGGCGAGTTCCTCGAATTTTTTATTTTTTGTCACAAGTTAGCGGAAAATGATGATTTTTTATTTTTTTTTCCTTACAAAGTCTCATATTCCACTAACTTGCGACAAAAAATAAAAAAATTTAGGAACTCGCCATGCCCCTCACGGAATACCTTGGGGTGTCTTCTTTCCAAAATGGGGTCACTTGTGGCGTAGTTATACTGCCCTGGCAATTTAGTGGCCCATATGTGTGAGAAGTACTTTGCAATCAAAATCTGTAAAAAATGACCGGTGAAATCCGAAAGGTGCACTTTGGAATGTGGGTCCCTTTGCCCACCTAGGCTGCAAAAAAGTGTCACACATCTGGTATTGCCGTACTCAGGAGAAGTTGGGGAATGTGTTTTGGGGTGTCATTTTACATATACCCATACTGGGTGAGAGAAATATCTTGGCAAAAGACAACTTTTCCCATTTTTTTTATACAAAGTTGGCATTTGACCAAGATATTTATCTCACCCAGCATGGGTATATGTAAAATGACACCCCAAAACACATTCCCCAGCTTCTCCTGAGTACGGCGATACCAGATGTGTGACACTTTTTGCGCATCTACGCATCTAGGCTGCAAAAGTGCCCAAATTCCTTTTAGGAGGGCATTTTTAGACATTTGGATCCCAGACTTCTTCTCACGCTTTAGGGCCCCTAAAAAGCCAGGGCAGTATAAATACCCCACATGTGACCCCACTTTGGAAAGAAGACACCCCAAGGTATTCAATGAGGGGCATGGCGAGTTCATAGAAATGTATTTTTTTGGCATAAGCGGAAATTGATATTTTTTTTGTTTTTTCTCACAAAGTCTCACTTTCTGCTAATTTAGGACAAAAATTTTAATCTTTTTGTGTTGTGGGGTGTTTGTACTGCCCTGGCATTTGAGGGTCTCCGCAATCATTACATGTATGGCCAGCATTAGGAGTTTCTGCTATTCTCCTTATATTGAGCATACAGGTAATGAGATTTTTTTTTCCGTTCAGCCTCTGGGCTGAAAGGAAAAAAATGAACTGCACAGATTTCTTCATTCGCATCGATCAATGTGGATGAAAAAATCTCTGCCCAAAAAAAAAAAAGGAGGGGAAAGGCGTCTGCCAGGACATAGGAGCTCCGCCCAACATCCATACCCACTTAGCTCGTATGCCCTGGCAAACCAGATTTCTCCATTCACATCAATCGATGTGGATGAATAAATCATTGCCGGGATTTTTTTTTACATACAAAGTGTTTGCCAAAGCCTAACCACCTCCTCCTCCTCAGCTCAGCTCAGCTCGTATACCTTGGCAAACGTATCTGTTACTGCAGAGTAGAAATCTCATCTTGCAGCGCCGCATACACTGACTTACGTGTAATCTGACAGCAGCGCAATGCTTCTGTCAGAATGCACATCAGTGCTGCAGCTAGTCGATCGGTTGGTCCACCTGGAAGGTAAAAAAACAAAAAAATGAAAAATAAAAAACCAGGCCGCAACGCAATAATTTTATTAACTTTGGAACAGAACATATAAACTTTAACTTTTTGAACTAAACATTAACCTTTTTGCTTACTGGTGTTTCTTAGTTTTTTTTTACCTTTAGAGAACAAACCTCTCCTTCCCCATGGGTCAATGTGCAAAGCGCAAATCGCCCAAATATGTGGCGAAGTGCGTTATGCACTTTGTCCCAGGTGAAAGGAGAGGTTTGCAGCAGCTGTATGTGAATGGGCCCTAATAGCCCTGTGTGCCTGTCCTGGTGAGATGATCCCTATGCTAGGTGTACCTGTGTGTGGTACTTCCGGAAACACTCTCCAAAGCATAGGGCAGGGTGGTCAGGACAGTCAGGACAAAAATAGCGGGTGTCTGTAGTTTGGGTGGATGTGGCCACGGAGCCTCCTGGGTACAGGAGGTTCGCGATGATCTCTTCCTGAAATTTGAGGAAGGATCCAGTTCTCCCAGCCTTACTGTAGAGAACAAAACTATTATACAGAGCCAATTGAATTAAATATACAGACACCTTCTTATACCAGCGTCTGGTTCTGAGGGACACTAAATACGGAGCCAACATCTGGTCATTGAAGTCCACCCCTCCCATGAGCAAATTATAGTCGTTGACTGAGAGGGGCTTTTCAATGACACGGGTTGCTCGCTCAATTTGGATTGTCGTGTCTGCGTGAATGGAGGAGAGCATGTAAACGTCACGCTTGTCTCTCCATTTCACCGCGAGCAGTTCTTCTTTACACAGTGCGGCCCTCTGCCCCCTTGCAAGACGGGTGGTAACGAGCCGTTGGGGGAAGCCCGCGCGACTAGTTCGCGCGGTGCCACAGGTGCCAATCCGTTCTAGAAACAAATGCCTAAAGAGGGCCACACTTGTGTAAAAATTGTCCACATAAAGATGGTACCCCTTGCCGAATAAGGGTGACACCAAGTCCCAGACTGTCTTTCCACTGCTCCCCAGGTAGTCAGGGCAACCGACCGGCTCCAGGGTCTGATCTTTTCCCTCATAGATCAGAAATTTGTGGGTATAGCCTGTGGCCCTTTCACAGAGCTTATACAATTTGACCCCATACTGGGCGCGCTTGCTTGGGATGTATTGTTTGAAGCCAAGGCGTCTGGTAAAATGTATCAGGGACTCGTCTACGCAGATGTTTTGCTCAGGGGTATACAAATCTGCAAATTTCAGGTTGAAATGGTCTATGAGGGGCCGAATTTTGTGGAGCCGGTCAAAAGCAGGGTGGCCTCTGGGACGGGAGGTGCTGTTATCACTAAAGTGCAGGAAACGCAGGATGGTCTCAAATCGTGTCCTGGACATAGCAGCAGAGAACATGGGCATGTGATGAATTGGGTTCGTGGACCAATATGACCGCAATTCATGCTTTTTAGTTAGACCCATGTTGAGGAGGAGGCCCAGAAAAGTTTTAATTTCGGAAACTTGGACTGGTTTCCACCGGAAAGACTGGGCATAAGAGCTTCCCGGGTTGGCGGATATAAATTGTGTGGCATACTGATTTGTTTCGGCCACGACTAAGTCCAAGAGCTCCGCAGTCAAGAACAGCTCAAAAAATCCCAGGGCCGAACCGATCTGAGCTGTCTCAACCCGAACTCCAGACTGGGCAGTGAAAGGGAAAACTACAGGTGCGGCTGAAGTTGGGGACTGCCATTCAGGGTTTGCCAGCACCTCAGGGATTCTAGGGGCTCTACGGGCACGTCTTTGCGGTGGCTGCGACGGGGTCACTACTGCTCGTGCCACCGTACCAGCTTCAACTGCCCTTCTGGTGCTCGCCACTTCACCAGGTTGTACGGCAGTGCTGGTACTAGGTCCAGGAAGGGCTGCGCTGCTGGTGTATGCCTAACCACGTAATCCAACAGCACCAGCCCCACTCTGCTGCTCTTGAAGCGGATCCTGCGCAACCTGCGGTCTAGCGACACGGGGCCGGGTACGCCTGGTGCTATCAGGGACCTCAGCCTCCTCGTCCGAACTTTGGGTCAGAGAGCCACTGCTTTCTACAGGTTCGTATTCTGACCCGCTAGATTCGTCAGATTCCCGTTCCCATTCCTCATCCGACTGGGTCAGAAGCCTGTAGGCCTCTTCAGAAGAATACCCCCTGTTTAACATTTGGGCAACTAAATTTAGGGGTATTCCCTGAGACTAAAATAAAAAAAAGCAAGCCTGTCTTACAAAGGGGAGGCTAGCGAAGTACCGGAGGCCGCTGCGGTTGATAAAAAATATCAAAACTGATTTTTTTATCGCCGCAGTGCGTGTAAAGTTAATGTGCAGTGATCAAAAAATAATAATTTTTCTGTCACTGTGGTGGGGCGGGCGTGGGTGAACGCATGTGTGGGCGACCGATCAGGCCTGATCGGGCAAACACTGCGTTTTGGGTGGAGGGCGAACTAAAGTGACGCTAATACAATTATAGATCTGACCGTGATCAGTTTTGATCACTTCCAGATACTATAAAAGTACAAATGCTGATTAGCGATACGCTAATCAGCGAATAACGGACTGCAGTGCGGTGGGCTGGGCGCTAACTGATCCCTAAACTACCTAACCAAGGGGCCTAAACTATACCTAAAACCTAACGGTCAATACCAGTTAAAAAAAAAAAAAAAGTGACAGTTTGCACTGATCACTTTTTTCCTTTTCACTAGTGATTGACAGGGGCAAGAAGGGGTGATCAAAGGGTTAATTGGGTGCTGGGAGGTGATCTGGGGCAAGTATGTGGTGTTGGTGGGTACTCACAGTGATGTGTGCTCCTCTGCTGGAACCAACCGACCAAAAGAAGGAGCAGAGGAGCACAGCAGCCATATAACCACATCATATTTACTAATATGATGTGGTATCTGGCTGCTGATTCGTTTTTCTGAAAATCATCAACCTGCCAGCCACGATCATTGGCTGGCAGGTTGATGACGAACTTGTCCTTTGAATTTTGCCGGCCCGCGATGCGCATGCGCGGGCCGGCTTTCCCCGAAATCTCACGTCTCACGAGAGGACGCACCGGCGCGTCCACCCAGAACAACACGACCGCCGCGAAGACGCAATCCTGCGTACGGCTGTCGTGAGCCGGTTAAAGTACTTCTTTTAGCACCTTGGACCACATTGAACTCCTGTAATAGATGGAGTGAAGTGGATAAGCTATGGTTAGCTCTGATCCACCTAACTCCTTGATTTGAGGTGTCCTGTTGAGGTTCAGTCTTATATTTGGTACAGATATAGACTGTGCTACTAATTTCCCAAGGCTCTTATACCATTTTTGTTCACTCCTAGCCTTCCCAATACTATGACTTCAGTGATGTCTCAACCCTGGTTTACATTAGGATTTTTTTTCACTTATGAGACCTGGTGGACTTCAATATTAAATAGATTATGTAACTTTCAGAACTGGCCCCTAAGTATTCTTTTGTCTTCTGCTTATGGTTACTAATGGTTACTATCAAACAATTACTGTAGGACAGTTATACAGTGCCTTGCAAAAGTATTTACCCCTTTGACTTTTTTCGTGTTTTGGTGCCTCACAACCTGGAATTAACATGGATTGTTTGAGGATTTGTGTCATTTATTTACAGAACATGCCCACAACTTTGAAGATGTATTTTTTTTTTACTGTGAATCAAACAGCAAATAGGACAAAATAACAGAAAAAGTCAACGTGCATAACTATTCACCTCCCCTAAAATCAATACTTTGTAGAGCCACCTTTTGCGGCAATCACAGCTCCAAGTTGCTTTGTATAAGTCTCTGGGAGCTTGCCACATCTTATCACTGGGATTTTTGCCCATTCCTCCTTGCAAAACTGCTCCAGCTCCTTCAAGTTGGATGGTTTGCGCTTGTGAACAGCAATCTTTAAGTCTGACCCCAGATTTTCTATTGGATTGAGATCTGGGCTGTGACTAGGCCATTCCAACACATTTACATGTTTCCCCTTAAACCACTCAAGTGTTGCTTTAGCATTGTGTTTGGGGTCATTGTCCTGCTGGAAGGCGAACATCCGTCCTAGCCTCAAATCACGCACAGAGTGGTGCAGGTTTTGCTCAGGAATATCCCTGCATTTAGCACCATCCATCTTTCCCTCAACTCTGACCAGTTTCCCAGATCTGGCTGCTGAAAAACATCCCCATAGCATGATGCTGCCACCACCATGTTTCACTGTGGGGATGGTGTTCTTTGGATGATGTGATGTGTTGGGTTTGCGCCAGACATAGCGTTTTATTTGATGGCTGAAAAGTTCAATTTTAGTCTCATCAGACCATAGCACCTTTCTCCATACATTTTGGGAGTCTCCCACATGCCTTTTTGCAAATTCACAGAGTGCCTTTTATTTTTTTCCTGAAAGTAATGGCTTTCTTCTGGCCACTCTGCCATAAAGCCCAACTCTATGGAGCGTACAGCTTATTGTTGTCCTATGTACAGATACTCCAGTCTCTGCTGTGGAACTCTGCAGCTCCTCCAGGGTTACCTTAGGTCTCTGTGCTGCCTCTCTGATTAATGCCCTCCATGCCCAGTCGCCCGATGCTCCTGGGGATCATCAAAGATTTTGATATTTTCTTTTATAACCTAACTCTGACTTGTACTTCTCAACAACATTGTCCCTTACTTGTTTGGAGAGTTCCTTGGTCTTCATGGCAGTGTTTGGTTAGTGATGCCTCTTGCTTAGGTGTTGCAGCCTCTGGGGCCTTTCAAAAAAGGTGTGTATATGTAATGACAGATCATGTAACACTTAGATTGCACACAGGTGGACATTATTTCACCAATTATGTGACACCAATTATGTTGCACCAGAGCTTTTTATGGGCTTCCTAACAAAGGGGGTGAATACATACGCATATGCCAATTTTCTGTTTTCTATTTCTAAACAATAGTTTTATTTATATATTTTTCTCATTTCACTTCACCAACTTAGACTATTGTGTTCTGATCCATCACATAAAATTCTGATTAACAAAACCTTGAACTTAAAGAGGACCTTTCATGGGTCCAAACATTATAAACTAAGTATCAGGATACTTAGGGCATAGTGCAGTGATCCAACTGCACTTTCTATTTTTCAGCCAGGGGAGAAGGAGACGCCCACTGAGAAAGACTAAGTCTCCTCCTCATTGCTTTGATGCTACAATTAGCATACCAGGCGGGAGAATACAATGCAGGGCCACAGCGGGCGAACAGAGCGGTGCCAAAGAAAAACTAGTATGTGAAGTTAGATCCCTGCACTATCCCCTACGTATCCCAAAACTTAGTTTATAATGTTTGGCCTCTTTAAGGCTGTAATGTAACAAAGCACGAAAAAAAGTCAAGGGGGTGAATATTTTGCAAGGCACTGTAGCTTACTGACTCTGTCTGGCCTCACTCCGTTTAAGCGTCTTTGTCTGCAAGGCCACTCGCACAAGGGTCTCACTTCATCTACATTCTCATTAATGGTTTTGATTACCCCTTAGGTTATAAACATTCTTATATGCAACACTGAAAGAGTTTTCTAGGCAGAGAGATATCTTCTGATCTGTGTAGTATGATCTGGTCCAAGGCATCTATAAACCCTAGCACATGCTATACAAAGAAAAGCAGGTTAAATTATTTATGACTTGGTATTATAACACTGAGCATCTTCATAAACGTAATCCTAATGTTCCTGATGTATACTGGTGATGTCATTCTCCAGTGGTTCACGCTATCATGTGTTTTGGGAAAGTCCATTAAGGGTACTTTCACACTTGCGGCAGGACGGATCCGACAGGCTGTTCACCATGTCGGATCCGTCCTGCGGCTATTTCGCCGTGCCCGCGGACCGCCGCTCCGTCCCCATTGACTATAATGGGGACGGGGGCGGAGCTCCGGCGCAGCACGGCGGTGCACGGAGAAAGCCGCCGGACTAAAAAGCCTGACATGCAGTAATTTTAGTCCGGCGGCCTTTCTCAGTGCACCGCCGTGCTGCGCCGGAGCTCCGCCCCCGTCCCCATTATAGTCAATGGGGACGGAGCGGCGGTCCGCGGGCACGGCGAAATAGCCGCAGGACGGATCCGACATGGTGAACAGCCTGTCGGATCCGTCCTGCCGCAAGTGTGAAACTAGCCTAATAGCATCATATTGGAGGGCTATAGTCAAGGATTTCTTTGTTGGGTTGAGTTGGAATGCTTGGAATTGTTACTGAATGTGCTCCCCCAAAAAATCTCAGCAGGATTGGTGCCAGAGTGACTGCTGCAAAATACTTAAACGCCCTATTTTGGGGACATACTGCTTCTCCGTCCAGGCCTGTCCTCTATATTCATATAAGGCCTTTTTCACACCAGCGTCACGGATTAGGTCCGGATGCATTCAGTGATAATCGCTCGATTTTGCTTGTGTGTGGCGTCAATTTTGTATGCGAGTGTGTTGCATTATTGTGTTTTTCCAGCGCAGATGACATGCGGATTGCATGCGTTTGGTGTTTTGGACAGCTCCATTTGTTTGGGGAGTTTTTGTCGTTTGGTTGGTATGTGTGTTTGGTTATTGGATTTCCCTTTGCAGGATGTCCACTTTCACCGTGTCATCCACTCACCATGTGTTTTTGCACTGGCTGGTCTTCCTCTGTTTTGGAGAGCAGCCAGAAATGATAGAGGAACCACGGAGTAAGCGGATGTGGATGC
Organism: Bufo gargarizans; assembly: GCF_014858855.1. Lineage (NCBI taxonomy): Eukaryota > Metazoa > Chordata > Amphibia > Anura > Bufonidae > Bufo > Bufo gargarizans. The sequence continues at coordinate 241,042,159 of NC_058084.1, forward strand.
ATCCTATTATTTTGCAGCGGCCAGCAAAGGACAATTTGTTGGTTTGTACTCTGACCTCTGTGTGCACCATGTAAAGTTCTTTAGTTCTTTATTAAATACTTATTTATTACAATTATTAATACAAGTTATTATTTTCATTTTTCTTTTACACAGTAAACAATAGAAACAGTTTGTATTACCCTCACCCTCCCTGTTGCTTTGTCCGCTCCTGAGGGCAGACAGAGGAGAAATCAAAGGGGAAAAAAAAGGAAAAGAAGTCTCGCTGCTTGCTTACTCATTTAACTCCAGCCCCCCAATCCCTCCCCCCGCCCCGCATTCCCTGTCCAGCCCCCACCACAATCTGCTAGTTCAGCCATCTCTGCCACCTTGTAATGAACATATATTTTTTCTTGGTTGATACTAAGTGAAATTCCTCTCTGACAAGTGAGACTCTAGTCAGGTTCTCCCATTCCCTAACTTTAGGTATGGTGCTATATCCCCAATGTGCTACAATACATTTTCTCGCATAAAATAGTAATTTGGATGCTACTTCTCGATTTCTATGGTTGTCTATTTTATCAGTCATATAAATTCCCCACATTTTTTACAACTAAATTGTTTGTATTTATAGTATTTCATTGAGATCTTGGGGGAATAATACAGGCAATATAATATATTAAATTGGGCGATTCTATGGGCAAAACTGTTAGACACTCTATTTTTTGACTGTATAACCTTTTCCCAAAATTCTTCACATTGCGTATTTAAGACATCTTGCCATCTATGATTTAAAGTAGAGGTAGCTTTATTTTTTGTCTACCGGTGTAACAGAGATCCATATATTTTAGAGATCAATTTCCTCCCTGCCGCTAAGTTTGCAATATTAGCTAAAATTGGTGGAAAAGGGACAACTTGCGTTCCTTTCCCTATCTCTGCTCGTAGGGCTTGTTTCATTTGCAAGTAAAAAAAACTCAGATATGTATCATCTTTTACATATTTATTTTTAAGTTCTTGATAAGTAATTATTTCTCCCTCTCTCCATATCTGGCCCAGTTTAAAAATTCCATATTTCCACCAGACTTTTTGTTGAATTAATTTTAATTCCGTAAACTGAATGTTATCCCATAGCAAAGTGAGTGTATTCCCTTATATAGCCAAAGTTCTTTTACCTTATTCCATGATTTAGTCCACATGTCCAAATGGGTATTTTTTTAACTTGTTTTTGAAACAGAATACCTGCTTCTATTAACTGAAAAATATTAAAATTTTCCAGTCCTTTCTTTACCCCAGTTACCATAGTCTTGTATCTGTGTGAGTGTCTCCATGTTATAATGTTTCTAATCTGTCCAGAAATAAAATAAAGCTCTAGATCCAGAACTGACAAACCGCCCTCTTTCTCATAAATATGCAATATCTGTGCTCTTAGTCTCGTTTTTTTGCCTTGCCATACCAGGTCTGTTATTAGAGTGGCTATTATTTTTAAAAAATGTTTTAGGGATTATTATTGGTGCATTCCATAACGTATAATTTAAGGAAGGCAAAATACACATTTTCACCAGTGAGATAGGACCTGCCATCGATATGTGAATTTTTTTCCAGACCTCTATTTTCTTCCGCGTCTCTTGTATTTTGGAAAGCACATTCAACTGTAAATAGTCCCTGGGATTAGATGTTATCTGAATACCCAAATATTGAAATGATTCTTGCTTCTCTTTAATTTCAAGTGGCCCTGGTATAAACCTGTTCAGAGGATCAATTGGGATACACGCCGATTTGGACCAATTCATATTTAGTCCCGTATATTTACTATATTCTTCAAATATCTGGAAGATCTTCATCAGTGAACCATGAGATCCCACAAACAGCATAATATCATCTGAGTACTAAACGAGATAGACTACTACTAAACGAGATAGACGAGGCGGCAAATCATAATGAGGTGGTTATTATGGGGGACTTTAACTACCCAGATATAGACTGGGAAACTGAAACTTGTATATCTCATAAAGGAAACAGGTTCTTGGCAATAACCAAAGACAATTACCTCTCCCAACTGGTTCAGGACCCGACTAGAGGGACGGCCATACTGGACTTAGTATTAACCAATAGGCCTGACAGAACAACAGACGTGCAGGTTGGGGGACACCTGGGAAATAGTGACCACAAAGTAATAACCTTCCAATTATCATTCAAAAGAGCGTTTCTACAGGGAGGAACAAAAATACCAAACTTCAAAAAAGCTAAATTTAGCCATCTAAGAGAGGCCATAGGCCTAACTAAATGGGATAAAGTCCTCACAAATAAAAATACAGCCACAAAATGGGATATCTTTAAAAGCATCCTAAAATCTCATTGTGAGAGCTACATACCGTATGGGAATAAAAGGTTAAGGAACAAAAAGAAACCAATGTGGATAAACAGAACTGTAAAGAAAGCAATAAATGACAAAAAGAAAGCATATAAAACACTAAAACAGGAAGGTAGCACGGAAGCACTGAAAAACTATAAGGAAAAAAATAGAACATGTAAAAAACAAATAAAAGGGGCCAAACTAGAGACCGAGAGATTAATTCCCAAAGAGAGTAAAACTAACCCTAAAATGTTCTTCAATTATATAAATGTTAAAAAGTATAAATCTGAAGGTGTCGGCCCGTTAAAGAGTAATAAGGGGGGAGTCGCAGAGAGCGACGAGGAGAAAGCAAAGCTGTTAAATATTTTTTTCTCCAATGTATTCACTGAGGAAAATAAACTGTCAAATGACATGCCGAATGTTGAAATAAATTCCCCATTAAAAGTGTCCTGTCTGACCCAGGAAGAAGTGCAACAGCGACTTAAAAAGATTAAAATAGACAAATCGCCAGGACCGGATGGCATACACCCCCGTATCCTAAGGGAATTAAGTAATATCATAGCCAGACCCTTATTTCTAATATTTGCAGATTTTATACTGACAGGGAATGTCCCACAGGATTGGCGCATGGCAAATGTGGTGCCAATATTCAAAAAGGGTCCAAAAACAGAGCCTGGAAACTATAGGCCGGTAAGTTTAACATCTGTTGTGGGTAAACTGTTTGAAGGTTTTCTGAGAGATGCTATGTTAGAGCATCTTAACGGAAATAAGCAAATAATGCCATATCAGCATGGCTTCGTGAGGGATCGGTCATGTCAAACTAATTTAATCAGTTTCTATGAGGAGGTAAGTTCTAGACTTGACAGCGGCGAATCAATGGATGTCGTGTATCTGGACTTCTCCAAAGCATTTGACACTGTACCACATAAAAGGTTAGTATATAAAAGGAGAATGCTCGGACTGGGAGAAAACGTCTGTAAGTGGGTAAGTAACTGGCTCAATGATAGAAAACAGAGGGTGGTTATTAATGGTAAATACTCAGATTGGGTCACTGTCACTAGTGGAGTACCTCAGGGGTCAGTATTGGGCCCTATTCTCTTCAATATATTTATTAATGATCTTGTAGAAGGCTTGCATAGTAAAATATCAATTTTCGCAGATGACACTAAACTGTGTAAAGTAATTAACACTGATGAGGACAGTATACTACTACAGCGCGATCTGGATAGATTGGAGGCTTGGGCAGATAAGTGGCAGATGAGGTTTAACACTGACAAATGTAAAGTTATGCACATGGGAAGGAATAATGCAAGTCACCCGTACTTATTAAATGGTAAAACACTCAGTAACACTGACATGGAAAAAGATCTAGGAATTTTAATAAACAGCAAACTAACAGCTGCAAAAAACAGTGTCAGGCAGCTGCTGCCAAGGCCAATAAGATAATGGGTTGCATCAAAAGGGGCATAGATGCCCGTGATGAGAACATAGTCCTACCACTTTACAAATCATTAGTCAGACCACACATGGAGTACTGTGTACAGTTCTGGGCTCCAGTGAACAAAGCAGACATAGCAGAGCTGGAGAGGGTCCAGAGGAGGGCAACTAAAGTAATAACTGGAATGGGGCAACTACATTACCCTGAAAGATTATCAAAATTAGGGTTATTCACTTTAGAAAAAAGACGACTGAGAGGAGATCTAATTAATATGTATAAATATATCAGGGGTCAGTACAGAGATCTATCCCATCATCTATTCATTCCCAGGACGGTGACTGTGACGAGGGGACATCCTCTGCCTCTGGAGGAAAGAAGGTTTGTACACAAACATAGAAGAGGATTCTTTACGGTAAGAGCAGTGAGACTATGGAACTCTCTGCCTGAGGAGGTGGTGATGGTGAGTACAATAAAGGAATTCAAGAGGGGCCTGGATGTATTTCTGGAGCGTAATAATATTACAGGCTATAGCTACTAGAGAGGGGTCGTTGATCCAGGGAGTTATTCTGATTGCCTGATTGGAGTCGGGAAGGAATTTTTATTCCCCTAAAGTGAGGAAAATTGCCTTCCTCTGGATCAACTTGCAGGATGACAGGCCGAACTGGATGGACAAATGTCTTTTTTCGGCCTTATGTACTATGTTACTATGAGTACAATGACATTTTTTCCTCATATGCCCCAAACCTAAATCCTACAATCTCTTTATCTTTTCTAATCATATCCGCTAGGGGTTCCATGGCTATGGCAAATAATAAGGGGGACAGGGGACAACCCTGTCTAACCCCCCTAGCAATGTGTATTTTCTCCGAATACTCGCCATTCAATATTAGCCTTGCAGAGACTTCGGTATATAATAGCTTAACCCAAGATACAAAATAGTCTCCAAATCCCATTCTCTTCAGTGCAGCGTATAAGAAGGGCCATTCTATTGTGTCGAAAGCTTTTGAGGCGTCTATAGTTACAATCATACATTCTCCACAATTTATTGGTTCCAACTGGGTTCCCATGAAATATCTAATTATAATGTCACTTGTATTTCTGCCAGGCATAAAGCCCGACTGATCCTCATGAATGATCCCCGGTGCCACCTTCCTAAATCTATTTGCAATATTTTATTATCAGTGTTAATTAATGAGAGGGAGATATGAATCCAGAATTTCCGGGTCTTTCCCTGGTTTCAATATTAAGGTTATTAGGAGTCTGGGAGTTTTCCCATTTTCCTCAAAACTGTACACATTGTGAGCAATTTCGAGATTAATACTTCTTTATATTGGGCGCATATTTCGAATGGGATACCATCTGTTCCTGGGGTCTTATTCTTGGTTATCTTGGAGAGTATTATCTCTACTTTAGCCGAATCTAAGGGGGCTTTTAGGGTTTCTCTCTGATCTGTTGTAAATTTGGTGATAGTAATTTTCCCTAAAAATTGTTGTAATTCCACCGCACTCTTATTTACCTTACTACTGTATACATCTTCAAAGTATTCCCTAAGAAGCTCTAATTTTGCCTTTTGTTCAACAGTTTTATGGCCAAATTTATCTATCAAACAGTTGATATATTTATTGTTTTTGGTCTGAGTTGCCACCAGGGCTGCCAACTTTTTACCAGGTACAGTCAGGTCCATAAATATTGGGACATCAACACAATTCTAAGATTTTTGGCTCTAAACGCCACCACAATGGATTTGAAATAAAACAAACAAGATGTGCTTTAACTTCAGAATGTCAGCATTAATTTGAAGGTATTAACATCCAAATCAGGTGAACGGTGTAGGAATTACAACAGTTTGCATATGTGCCTCCCACTTGTTAAGTGACCAAAAGTATTAAGAAATAATAATAATCCTAAATCAAACTTTCACTTTTTAATACTTGGTTGCAAATCCTTTGCAGTCAATTACAGCCTAAAGTCTGGAATGCATAGACATCGCCAGACGCTGGGTTTCATCCCTGGTGATACTCTGCCAGGCCTCTACTGCAACTGTCTTCAGTTCCTGCTTGTTCTTGGGGCATTTTCCCTTCAGTTTTGTCTTCATCAAGTGAAATGCATGCTCGATCGGATTCAGGTCAGGTGATTGACTTGGCCATTGCATTACATTCCACTTCTTTCCCTTAAAAAACTGTTCGGTTGCTTTTTCAATATGCTTTGGGTCATTGTCCATCTGCACTGTGAAGCGCTGTCCAATGAGTTCTGAAGCATTTGCCTGAATACGAGCAGATAATATTTCCCGAAACACTTCAGAATTTATCCTGCTGCTTTTGTCAGCAGTCACATAATCAATAAATACAAGAGAACCAGTTCCATTGGCAGCCAAACATGCCCACGCCATGACACTATCACCACCATGCTTCACTGATGAGGTGGTATGCTTAGGATCATGAGCAGTTCCTTTCCTTCTCCATACTCTTCTCTTCCCATCACTCTGGTACAAGTTGATCTTGGTCTCATCTGTAACTCCCCTGCATCTGTCCATAGGATGTTGTTCCAGATCTGTGAAGGCATTTTTAGATGTCGTTTGGCAAACTCTAATCTGGCCTTCCTGTTTGTGAGGCTCACCAATGGTTTACATCTTGTGGTGAACCCTCTGTATTCACTCTGGTGAAGTCTTCTCTTGATTGTTGACTTTGACACACATACACCTACCTCCTGGAGAGTGTTCTTGATCTGGCCAACTGTTGTAATGGGTGTTTTCTTTACCAGGTAAAGAATTCTTCGGTCATCCACCACAGTTGTTTTCCGTGGTCTTCCGGGTCTTTTGGTGTTGCTGAGCTCCTTCTTTTTAACAATGTTCCAAACAGTTGTTTTGGCCATGCCTAATGTTTTTGCTATCTCTCTGATCTTTTTTTTCAGCCTAATGATGGCTTGCTTTACTGATAGTGACAGCTCTTTGGATCTCATCTTGAGAGTTGACAGCAACAGATTCCAAATGTAAATAGCACACTTGAAATGAACTCTGGACCTTTTATCTGCTCATTGTAATTGGGATAATGAGGGAATAACACACACCTGGCCATGGAACAGCTGAGAAGCCAATTGTCCCATTACTTTTGGTTCCTTAACAAGTGGGAGGCACATATACAAACTGTTGTAGCTGACAGTCTGCAGTTAAAGCACATCTTGTTCGTTTCATTTCAAATCCATCGTGGTGGTGTGTAGAGCCAGAAATCTTAGAATTGTGTTGATGTCCCAATATTTATGGACCTGACTGTATGTGCACAAAAATGTAATTATCCCTTACATAGTTCTCTTTTTGTTGTTCAGCGAGGAGTCGCAAATCACTTTCCAGTTTGGCCGCTTTATCTGTCCATTCTTTGTAGTTTTCTATTATGGGGTTATCGATATATTTATTTTCAGATTTTTCCACTTCAATTTCCAGATAAGTGATTTTTTTTCCTAATTCCCTTGCGATAGATTAAAGTGTGTTTAGTAATAATCCCTCTTATATAGGCCTTTGCGGCCTCCCATACCATATTATTTCCAGCTGTGCCCTCATTTATGTCGAAATATTCCCCAATCTCTTTCAATATCCATTATGTTTATCCATCCTATAGTTATTTTCATCCCTCTATTTTTTCTAAGTTTTTGTATTTATAATAATTTAATTGTGATCTGAAATCCCCCGTCATCCATACTTTACCTGTTCAATGTCTTGTGCCCCTTTATTATCCGTGAAAACTAAATCAATCAGTGACAAACACCTATGAGTTTTGGAAAAACATGAGTATCTTTTTAATTTTGGGTGCATTACCCTCCAAATATCGATCCAGCCCAATTCTGTTAATTTGGACCCCAAATTATTTGGTTGAAAATTATTTAGTCTACATCTATTCATTTGGCTATCCATTATGTTATCAAAGTCGCTCATTACTAAACGTAATCGCCTGCCTTAAGTACAAACTCATTTATTTTTAGTAATACATCTAATCTAAAGGGTGGAGGTATATATACATTTGCAATGATCCAGGCTCTACCTTCCAATATACAGCCCATGAGAACATATCAACCTTCCTTGTCTATTACTATTTTTATTATTTTAATATCTATGTTTCTGTGAATTAATATACACACCCCTCTAGCATATGATGAAAAAACTGAATGAAAAGCACACTGCATCCAAGGCCTAGTCACCCCGGTTATCGTCTCACTTGTCAGATGCGTTTCTTGTAGGCAGACTATAGCAGGGAGGAACCTACAGTTGCAAGAAAAAGTATGTGAACCCTTTGGAATGATATGGATTTCTGCACAAATTGGTCATAAAATGTGATCTGATCTTCATCTAAGTCACAACAATAGATAATCACAGTCTGCTTAAACTAATAACACACAAATAATTAAATGTTTCCATGTTTTTATTGAACACACCATGTAAGCATTCACAGTGCAGGTGGAAAAAGTATGTGAACCCTTGGATTTAATAACTGGTTGAACCTCCTTTGGCAGCAATAACTTTAACCAAACGTTTCCTGTATTCGCAGATCAGACGTGCACAATGGTCAGGAGTAATTCTTGACCATTCCTCTATACAGGAATAACTGTTTCAGTTCAGCAATATTCTTGGGATGTCTGGTGTGAATCGCTTTGTTGAGGTCATGCCACAACATCTCAATTGGGTTGAGGTCTGGACTCTGACTGGGCCACTCCAGAAGGCGTATTTTCTTCTGTTTAAGCCATTCTGTTGTTGATTTACTTCTATGCTTTGGCGAGATAAATGGGAAAACAAGGCGCTCATAGGGTAGTAATTTTTGGTAGATAGTGTTAGATAGAGTACTGTATCAGTAATTACACTCACCTTCTGGTGTTTGTGCTTATGTCAGCACAACACTTGCAAAGGCGGGGGGGAGAGAAAATTTGATCCAGATGAGGTATGCTGCCGGTATCTTTCTCAATCCTTGGAGTCGCCAGTACTCCAGAGGAGTGATATAGAATGCTGTAAAAGGGCTGTGTACTAGCTTGTACACACTGTGATACCTTTTGGCGCAAAACCACAATAGCGAATGTCGTCTTTTTAGAAATATTTATTTGTTCAGGTGACAACGCGTTTTGGAGTAAAAATACTCCTTTATCAAGTCTAAAAGAAACAGTAGTATGTGAAGTGATGGTATCAGGGGATAATACATGTACTTTTATTTGAAAGATGACAGTGGGCCTGGTATGCCGTCAGTGGTCCCTTGGGTGGTGATGAGTCATATATATACGCACACACACACACACCCGCATGCGGAATAGGAAGCACTAATACATATAGATACACAAATACACATGTACAATAGTCTAAAAAGATGTGATGGTATATGTAGGTGGTGGGGGGAGGTACATGGGGGGGAGAGGTGGAGGCAGTTACCTTAGGGGCCGGGTATACACGATTGGCAGGGCTCGTCCAATTGCTAGAGTTAGAATAAGGGGAAAGACATTATTACCCATGTTAGATTAAAGTTCAAATTGGTATGGGTGGTTTATTTAACTAATCTGATTCACTGGGATACTTGGTGTAAGTTTATTGGTCAGAGTATTACCTGGTGCCGGGTCCTGTCCTTGTGTAGCGCGGCTTGCCATGTGTGTGTAAGCGCGCGCTTTAAGAGCCAAACAGAGGGAGGAGGTGTGGCAGTTTGCCAGCATTCCATTGGAGGATGTGAGAAGGCAGGGGGCGGGGCTATTCACGGACTGCTGCGGTGGAAGTTCTTAGTGTCAGTGCGCTCTGGGGCAGGTGTGGCAGCTTGCTGGCAGTTCATTGGGGGATGTGAGAAGGCGGGGGCGGGGCTACTCGCGGGCTGCTGCGGTGAACTCTGTTGATGTCAGTGTCGTCAGTGACCTGATGTTGTTGCACTAATTGCAGCGGACCATGTTGGCGGTTATGCACTGATGTCGGGGAACGGGTGTGTGGGTGTAGGATAAATGGATATGGTCAGTAGTATGGGTGGTTGGTGAGACATGGGTGGACAAATTTGGGATGAGATGAGGTAGATTCAGGGGGCAACCTGAGGGTAAAGAAGTGTAGTGGTGAATGTAGGTGATAATGAATGACGATGGTGATAATAATAATGGTAACACTGATGATGATGATGATGATGATTATAATGGTGATGGAGGGGATCAGTTGGTGCGACTACATAGTGGATAATTATTGTGTGATGTGCTAGTGATAGTGAATGGTAATATTAATGATGATGGTGACAATAAAGATAATGATGGACCGAATTAGATGATGGGAGTGGACAATATTATAAGGTGATGATGATGAGAGGGGGTGTTTTTATATATATATATACATATACACTTGTATATGTATATGTGTGTACATACACATGTGCAGGCGGACACCGGTGTGATTTGGTTTGGTATCTGTATATATATATATACATATATACACCCGCATATATACACATACACAAGCGTCTGCATATGAATGTTAATGTGAGTATGATTGGTGATGGTTTAGGAATGTGTGTTTTGACAGAGGGGGGGGGGAGTTTGGATTTTAGAGGCAGTTGCTTTCAAGGGATTCGTTAAGACCATACGACTCTATTGTCTGTAATTTGAATATCCAAAACATTTCTTTTCTTCTTAGTTTTTGGTACCGGTTGGTGCAGGTGGTCGGGATTTGTTCTATTGGTGTTATTGAAAGGTCCACAGGATTTTTGTTATGGCAATTGAGAAAATGTTGCGAGACTCCATGTTTTATGAATCCGTTAGTGATATTCCACCGGTGCTTGATTTCTTTTCTCTCTCTCTCAGAGTCATGGTAGTGCGGCCTATATATTGTAATCCGCAGGTGCATTCGAGCAAATAGATGACATCGGAGGATGAGCAGTTTAGGAAATTTTCAATTTTGAACTGTTCTCCGGTGACATTGCTAACAAAATTGGTGACCCGGGAGAAGATGTTATTGCAGCATTTACATCGGCGGTGTCCGCACTTGAAGCTTCCAAGGACTTGGGGGAACATGGTTACGGTGGATGGTGTATGTGTCTTTTGGGACTGTAAACGACTGGGGGCGATGAGATTCTTGAGGGTTTGTGCCCTTCTGAAAGTTATTTGGGGTTTTGATTGGATATGTTTTTTTTTTAAAACGGATCTGCTTGTAGGATAGGCCAGTGTTTTGAAAAAAGTATTGCGCAACACATTATGGTTGGTGTTAAATGTGGTGGTGAAGGAGGTTTGATATTTCTTGGTGGTTTTTGAACCGACCTCTTCGGTTTTTGAGGATAAGCAGTTTTCTTGTGTGTATCCTTGTGTCCGCTTGAGGGCTGCCTTGATGACTCCACTGGGGTACCCTTTGTTTAAGAATCTCTTTTCGATGATTTGGCTTTGTTGTTTGAAGTCTTCGTCATTAGTACAGTTTCTACGGATGCGTTTAAACTGACTGAATGGGACGTTGTTATTCCATTTTTTGTGGTGTGCGCTCTGGTAGTCTAAGTAGCTATTTCCATCTACTTTTTTTAAAAAGGTTTTGGTTTCAATGTGGTTGTTCCTGGACGAGAGGACTAGGTCTAAGTATTCAACGGATGTTTTTGAGTAATTTGCTGTGAAGGTGAGGTTGAAGTCGTTATTGTTCAAGTGAGTGGTGAATTTGTTGATGTTTTCTATGCTTCCGTCCCAAATGAATAGTAGGTCGTCAATATAACGTCTGTAGAAGATTAATTTATTTCGCCAAGGCTGCCCATTATGGATATATTGCTCCTCAAAGACCCCCATATATAAATTTGCGTAGCTCGGCGCAAAACGCGTCCCCATTGCGGTCCCTTTTATCTGCTTGTATATTCTGTCCTCAAAGGTGAAGATGTTGTGATTGAGTATAAACTCTATGGCTTCCAGTACAAACTGGCTTTGTTTGTCTGGAAGGCTTACATCTTGCTGTAACACCTGCCGTATGGCATTGATTCCTGTGGTGTGTGGAATATTAGAGTACAGGGATGAAACGTCTAGTGTAGCCCAGGTGTAGGATTCCTTCCACTCGATGTCCTTGAGAAGGGTGATGAGGCTGGCTGAGTCCTTTAGGTATGATGGTAATTGTATGAAGTATTTTTGAAGCAGAATGTCGATATAGTGGGATAGGTTGCATGTTAAAGAGGAAATTCAGGAAATGATAGGTCTTCTTGGTGGATTGGTGATGGATTTGTGAATTTTTGGTAGATGATAGAATTGTGCTAGATTCGGATGGTCTATTGTGATGTAATCTTTTTCTTTTTTGGATAGTATTCTTTCTATTTCGACTGTTTTCAAGAGTGCTGTTAGTTTTTTGGCGTCTTCCCTTAGTGTGTTTTCTGCTAGAATTACATAGTACTCCTTATCACTCAATATCTTGTAAGCTTCTTCCAGGTAGCATTTCTTATCCTGGATCACAATGCCACCCCCCTTGTCGGCATTCCTGATGACAAGCGACTTGTTGGCCATAAGGTTTTTTAGGGCGGTTTTTTCTTCTTTGTTGTGGTTGTTGGGGATTTTCAGTCCTCTATTTATGGTCCTGAGATCTTTCGCGACCAGGGCAGAGAATGCTTCTATTTGGCTCCCCCTGTGGTGTGTGGGGTTGAACGTGGATTTGGGTTTTAACCCAGTATTGATGGCTTCAGGGCTCCCATCGGACTGTGAGATTCCATTGTCTGTTGTTACCTATGGTGGAATCTTTGGTCTTGACGCTTGGATTTCGAAGTGTCTGGTTAGTGTCAGTTTGCGGATGTAGGTGTTAAGGTCAACGAACAGTTCGAATTCGTCGAATTTACTGGTGGGGCAGAACGATAGGCTTTTCTGTAGTAGGCTAGTTTCTCCCTTGGTGAGTGCGTGTGACGAGAGATTAAAAATTCTGACTAATGTGTCCTCTTGTTCCTCTTTGGGCTTGTCTTGTGTGTCTCTGTTTTTGGGGATGTTGGTGTTCTTGTTTGTTCTTGCTCTCCCTCCTCGTCGTCCACGTCTGAGCTTATATGTCTTTTGGTTCCCCTGTTGGGGGCAGGGTGAAAGTAGTCTGTGATCACCATGGTCCCTGATGGTTGCCGTAAGGCATAGGTTGCTTCCGGGGTCAGGGCCCCGGGTAAGGGTAAAAATGATTGGTGACTAATGTGTTCAGGGATGTCCTGGTCACTGGTATTATGGATGGTGATGAGGGAGTCTTCAAATAGGACAGACTGATTTTTGTCACTTGGCTCGTGTTGTGTGTCAGGTGCTTGAGTGACATGAGCAGATTTATGGGTGTTGGTGTCTGGTGGTACCTGTGTTGGGGGTGCTGGACTGAATGTGGTTGGGGGAAACAATAGATGATTGGTGGGTGAGTGGTTTGTTTCTATTGGGGGGACCTAAGGTGGTGGTTCTTTGGAGTGAACCATTGGTTGATGGATAGTCCCAGCTTTTGAGGTTCTGGGTCGAAGGATGTTTGGTGGACAATGGTGACGGTCATCGGGTTGGATTGGGCTTGTGGTTGGGTATGTGGGTGCCGGAGTCGGAATTGTGGGGGTGGTTGGGTATGTTGGACCCCTTATGGGGTTTCCATCTATTACTGTTGATGAATGTGTTCCTTTGGTGGTATATTTTGGGAGCGGTGGTGGTGTGGTGGTTTGAACGTGTGTATTAGAGTACAGGGATGAAACATCTAGTGTGGCCCAGGTGTAGGATTCCAGGACATCGAGTGGAAGGAATCCTGCACCTGGGCCACACTAGACGTTTCATCCCTGTACTCTAATATTCCACACACCACAGGAATCAATGCCATACGGCAGGTGTTACAGCGAGATGTAAGCCTTCCAAACAAAGCCAGTTTGTACTCAATCACAACATCTTCACCTTTGAGGACAGAATATACAAGCAGATAAAAGGGACCGCAATGGGGACGCGTTTTGCGCCGAGCTACGCAAATTTATACATGGGGGTCTTTGAGGAGCAATATATCCATAATGGGCAGCCTTGGCGAAATAAATTAATCTTCTACAGACGTTATATTGACGACCTACTATCCATTTGGGACGGAAGCATAGAAGACATCAACAAATTCACCACTCACTTGAACAATAACGACTTCAGCCTCACCTTCACAGCAAATTACTCAAAAACATCCGTTGAATACTTAGACCTAGTCCTCTCGTCCAGGAACAACCACATTGAAACTAAAACCTTTTTAAAAAAAGTAGATGGAAATAGCTAGACTACCAGAGCGCACACCACAAAAAATGGAATAACAACGTCCCATTCAGTCAGTTTAAACGCATCCGTAGAAACTGTACTAATGACGAAGACTTCAAACAACAAAGCCAAATCATCGAAAAGAGATTCTTAAACAAAGGGTACCCCAGTGGAGTCATCAAGGCAGCCCTCAAGCGGACACAAGGATACACACAAGAAAACTGCTTATCCTCAAAAACCGAAGAGGTCGGTTCAAACACCACCAAGAAATATCAAACTTCCACCACATTTAACACCAACCATAATGTCTTGCGCAATATGTTTTCAAAACACTAGCCTATCCTACAAGCAGATCCGTTTTAAAAAAAACATATCCAATCAAAACCCCAAATAACTTTCAGAAGAGCACAAACCCTCAAGAATCTCATCGCCCCCAGTCGTTTACGGTCCCAAAAGACACATACACCATCCACCGTAACCATGTTCCCCCAAGTCCTTGGAAGCTTCAAGTGCGGACACCGCCGATGTAAATGCTGCAATAACATCTCCTCCCGGGTCACCAATTTTGTTAGCAATGTCACCGGAGAACAGTTCAAAATTGAAAATTTCCTAAACTGCTCGTCCTCCTATGTCATCTATTTGCTCGAATGCACCTGCGGATTACAATATATAGGCCGCACTACCATGACTCTGAGAGAGAGAATAAACAAACACCAGTGGAATATCACTAATGGCTTCATAAAACATGGAGTCTCGCGACATTTTCTCAATTGCCATAACAAAAATCCCGTGGACCTTTCAATAACACCAATAGAACAAATCCTGACCACCTGCACCAACCGGTACCAAAAACTAAGACGAAAAGAAATGTTTTGGATATTCAAATTACAGACAATAGAGCCCTATGGTCTTAACGAATCCCTTGAAAGCAACTGCTTCTAAAATCCAAACTCCCCCTCCCTCTGTCAAAACACACATTCCTAAACCATCACCAATCATACTCACATTGACATTCATATGCAGACGCTTGTGTATGTGTATGTGTATATATGCGGGTGTATATATGTATATATATATAGATACCAAACCAAATCACACCGGTGTCTGCCTGCACGTGTGTGTATGTACACACATATACATATACAAGTGTACTGTATATGTGTATATACAGGACCTTCTAAAAAAATTAGCATATTGTGATAAAGTTCATTATTTTCTGTAATGTACTGATAAACATTAGACTTTCATATATTTTAGATTCATTACACACAACTGAAGTAGTTCAAGCCTTTTATTGTTTTAATATTGATGATTTTGGCATACAGCTCATGAAAACCCAAAATTACTATCTAAAAAAATTAGCATATTTCATCCGACCAATAAAAGAAAAGTGTTTTTAATACAAAAAAAGTCAACCTTCAAATAATTATGTTCAGTTATGCACTCAATACTTGGTCGGGAATCCTTTTGCAGAAATGACTGCTTCAATGCGGCGTGGCACGGAGGCAATCAGCCTGTGGCACTGCTGAGGTGTTATGGAGGCCCAGGATGCTTCGATAGCGGCCTTAAGCTCATCCAGAGTGTTGGGTCTTGCGTCTCTCAACTTTCTCTTCCCAATATCCCACAGATTCTCTATGGGGGTCAGGTCAGAAGAGTTGGCAGGCCAATTGAGCACAGTAATAGCATGGTCAGTAAACCATTTACCAGTGGTTTTGGCACGGTGAGCAGGTGCCAGGTTGTGCTGAAAAATGAAATCTTCATCTCCATAAAGCTTTTCACCAGATGGAAGCATGAAGTGCTCCAAAATCTCCTGATAGCTAGCTGCATTGACCCTGCCCTTGATAAAACACAGTGGACCAACACCAGCAGCTGACATGGCACCCCAGACCATCACTGACTGTGGGTACTTGACACTGGACTTCAGGCATTTTGGCATTTCCCTCTCCCCAGTCTTCCTCCAGACTCTGGCACCTTGATTTCCGAATGACATGCAAAATTAGCTTTCATCCGAAAAAAGTACTTTGGACCACTGAGCAACAGTCCAGTGCTGCTTCTCTGTATACCAGGTCAGGCGCTTCTGCCGCTGTTTCTGGTTCAAAAGTGGCTTGACCTGGGGAATGCGGCACCTGTAGCCCATTTCCTGCACACGCCTATACACGGTGGCTCTGGATGTTTCTACTCCAGACTCAGTCCACTGCTTCCGCAGGTCCCCCAAGGTCTGGAATCGGTCCTTCTCCACAATCTTCCTCAGGGTCCGGTCACCTCTTCTCGTTGTGCAGCGTTTTCTGCCACACTTTTTCCTTCCCACAGACTTCCCACTGAGGTGCCTGGATACAGCACTCTGAGAACAGCCTATTCATTCAGAAATTTCTTTCTGTGTCTTACCCTCTTGCTTGAGGGTGTCAATGATGGCCTTCTGGACAGCAGTCAGGTCGGCAGTCTTACCCATGATTGCGGTTTTGAGTAATGAACCAGGCTGGGAGTTTTTAAAAGCCTCAGGAATCTTTTGCAAGTGTTTAGAGTTAATTAGTTGATTCAGATGATTAGGTTAATAGCTCGTTTAGAGAACCTTTTCATGATATGCAAATTTTTTTAGATAGGAATTTTGGGTTTTCATGAGCTGTATGCCAAAATCATCAATATTAAAACAATAAAAGGCTTGAACTACTTCAGGTTGTGTGTAATGAATCTAAAATATATGAAAGTCTAATGTTTATCAGTACATTACAGAAAATAATAAACTTTATCACAATATGCTAATTTTTTTAGAAGGACATATATATATATATATATATATATGTATGAAAACACCCCCTCTCATCATCATCACCTTATAATATTGTCCACTCCCATCATCTAATTCGGTCCATCATTATCTTTATTGTCACCATCATCATTAATATCACCATTCACTATCACTAGCACATCACACAATAATTATCCACTATGTAGTTGCACCAACTGATCCTCTCCATCACCATTATAATAATCATCATCATCATCATCAGTGTTGCTATTATTATCACCATCTTCATTCATTATCACCTACATTCACCACTACACTTCTTTACCCTCAGGTTGCCCCCTCAATCTACCTCATCTCATCCCAAATTTGTCCACCCATGTATCACCAACCACCCACACTACTGATCATATCCATTTATCCTACACCCACACACCCATTCCCCGACATCAGTGCATAACCGCCAACATGGTCCGCTGCAATTAGCGCAACAACATCAGGTCACTGAGCGCACTGACATCAACAGAGTTCACCGCAGCAGCCCGCGAGTAGCCCCGCCCCCGCCTTCTCACATCCCCCAATGAACTGCCAGCAAGCTGCCACACCTTCCCCAGAGCGCACTGACACTAAGAACTTCCACCGCAGCAGTCCGTGAATAGCCCCGCCCCCACCTTCTCACATCCTCCAATGGAATGCCGGCAAACTGCCACACCTCCTCCCTCTGTTCGGCTCTTAAAGCGCGCGCTTGCACACACATGGCAAGCCGGGCTACACAAGGACAGGACCCGGCACCAGGTAATACTCTGACTAATAAACTTACACCAAGTATCCCAGTGAATCAGATTAGTTAAATAAACCACCCATACCAATTTGAACTTTAATCTAACATGGGTAATAATGTCTTTCCCCTTATTCTAACTCTAGTAATTGGACCAGCCCTGCCAATCGTGTATACCCGGCCCCTAAGGTAACTGCCTCCACTTCTCCCCCCATGTGCCTCCCCCCACCACCTACATATACCATCACATCTTTTTAGACTATTGTACATGTGTATTTGTGTATCTATATGTATAAGTGCTTCCTATTCCGCATGCGGGTGTGTGTGTGTGTGTGTATATATATGACTCATCACCATCCAAGGGACCACTGATGGCATACCAGGCCTACTGTCATCTTTCAAATAAAAGTACACTTGTGGTTAGCCCAATCGCAACTGGAGCAGTGATACAACCAATCAATTATGAACCCCCTGACAGTTGCACCCATATTCATATTTATATCTTCATTTATTTTTTAATCATAATATTATATTAGTCCCTCCGTTCTCTCTGTACCTAGGCCACCGCTTCAACCACGGCTTCCTCTTGCATTTTTAATTTTTTACCGTATATTTTATACCGCAAATTTTAATCCCACATATATCTGATCTATTATCATTCTGATCTGCTATTATTGTTATTTACATACCTATATATATATACAGGGAGTGCAGAATTATTAGGCAAATTAGTATTTTGACCACATCACCCTCTTTATGCATGTTGTCTTACTCCAAGCTGTATAGGCTCGAAAACCTACTACCAATTAAGCATATTAGGTGATGTGCATCTCTGTAATGAGAAGGGGTGTGGTCTAATGACATCAACACCCTATATCAGGTGTGCATAATTATTAGGCAACTTCCTTTTCCTTTGGCAAAATGGGTCAAAAGAAGGACTTGACAGGCTCAGTAAAGTCAAAAATAGTGAGATATCTTGCAGAGGGATGCCGCACTCTTAAAATTTCAACGCTTCTGAAGCGTGATCATCGAACAATCAAGCGTTTCATTCAAAATAGTCAACAGGGTCGCAAGAAGCGTGTGGAAAAACCAAGGCGCAAAATAACTGCCCATGAACTGAGAAAAGTCAAGCGTGCAGCTGCCAAGATGCCACTTGCCACCAGTTTGGCCATATTTCAGAGCTGCAACATCACTGGAGTGCCCAAAAGCACAAGGTGTGCAATACTCAGAGACATGGCCAAGGTAAGAAAGGCTGAAAGATGACCACCACTGAACAAGACACACAAGCTGAAACGTCAAGACTGGGCCAAGAAATATCTCAAGACTGATTTTTCTAAGGTTTTATGGACTGATGAAATGAGAGTGAGTCTTGATGGGCCAGATGGATGGGCCCGTGGCTGGATTGGTAAAGGGCAGAGAGCTCCAGTCCGACTCAGACGCCAGCAAGGTGGAGGTGGAGTACTGGTTTGGACTGGTATCATCAAAGATGAGCTTGTGGGGCCTTTTCGGGTTGAGGATGGAGTCAAGCTCAACTCCCAGTCCTACTGCCAGTTTCTGGAAGACACCTTCTTCAAGCAGTGGTACAGGAAGAAGTCTGCATCCTTCAAGAAAAACATGATTTTCATGCAGGACAATGCCCCATCACACGTGTCCAAGTACTCCACAGCGTGGCTGGCAAGAAAGGGTATAAAAGAAGAAAATCTAATGACATGGCCTCCCTGTTCACCTGATCTGAACCCCATTGAAAACCTGTAGTCCATCATCAAATGTGAGATTTACAAGGAGGGAAAACAGTACACCTCTCTGAACAGTGTCTGGGAGGCTGTGGTTGCTGCTGCACGCAATGTTGATGGTGAACAGATCAAAACACTGACAGAATCCATGGATGGCAGGCTTTTGAGTGTCCTTGCAAAGAAAGGTGGCTATATTGGTCACTGATTTGTTTTTGTTTTGTTTTTGAATGTCAGAAATGTATATTTGTGAATGTTGAGATGTTATATTGGTTTCACTGGTAAAAATAAATATTTGTTTTTTGTTAAGTTGCCTAATAATTATGCACAGTAATAGTCACCTGCACACACAGATATCCCCCTAAAATAGCTAAAACTAAAAACAAACTAAAAACTACTTCCAAAAATATTCAGCTTTGATATTAATGAGTTTTTTGGGTTCATTGAGAACATGGTTGTTGTTCAATAATAAAATTAATCCTCAAAAATACAACTTGCCTAATAATTCTGCACTCCCTGTATATATATATATATATTCACAATTTTTACGTACGAAACGCATTGTCTCTGACCACACTGAGTTGTTAGATACATTGGAAACGATGGCGGGCAAATTCAGGGACCGGGACTATCCCCGTAAATTACTAGATGCACACAAAAATAAAATTCTAGATATGAATACCGAAACAGCACCGACTATTTCTAAAAAAAACTCAAAGAATACCATTTAGGTCCACCTACTCTGAATGTAGTTTGGAGATAGGTCGTATCCTTAAAGACAATTGGAGCATCTTAAGCAGATCCATTGTAGATGTACCAGAATTTAAACTCCCTCCCCTTCTATCATACCGCAAAAACAAAAATCTTAAAGATCAATTGGTCAGGGCAGATACGGGTCCAAAGAAGATCAGTGTGCAGCGGACATTGGCGCAGCCGGGCCTCGGATGTTTTCCGTGTCTCGGTTGCGTCAATTGTCGATATATATGCAAAGCCAAGTCTTTTGTACATCCGTTCACAAATAAAGAGTATCCCATAAAGTTTCATTTGAACTGTTCCTCGTCATATGTGATATATGTGTTGGCCTGCCCCTGTAACCTACTATATGTTGGGGAAACTTCCACAGAATTAAAAGTTAGGTTGAATAACCATAGGAACTCAATAAGGAAGAAACGTACTAATCTACCAGTATCCAGACATTTTGGATCCCTAGGACACT
The DNA here is from genome assembly GCF_014858855.1 of Bufo gargarizans. Lineage (NCBI taxonomy): Eukaryota > Metazoa > Chordata > Amphibia > Anura > Bufonidae > Bufo > Bufo gargarizans. Next base: position 241,062,557 of record NC_058084.1, read on the forward strand.
CCGAGCGGGATCTAAGATGCTGGATCATAGATCAGGTTAGGCTGCCCAGAAGAGGTGGTGACCGCTTAACACTCTTGAAAAAAAGAGAGTTACGCTGGATTTATGATCTGGACAGCTTGCACCCTAAGGGTCTTAACATCGAGTTCAGGTGATAGTGTTGTGGATCTGCGGGTCATTCTTAGTCCAGTTGTATATATGTGTTCTTGTCCTCCTTATATTGGTATATTGGTGTAAGATAACTGTGAAAGATCAACACATATTTGTAACAATATATTCGGAAATTAAAATATTCATTCCTCTTCTTTTGCTTTTGGGTTTTATGTATTCTCACACTATTGGATGTGGATCCTTGAATTTTGACCTTTGGAGACAATGCGGCCCAATGTGGACAACAGCGTCTTTATATCTATGCGGTTTTTTAGATATATATTTGTATTTTTATAATTACATGATATGACTGTTTATTTGAGAGTGATCATCTCCTTATGACTGCTAAAATTACCAGCAATTGGGCTTTGACTGCCGGCGGAGATCATGGAAATGTTCTCCTCTGACACTCACGGCCTTCTGGTCAGGTGTCTCGCTCGCAAGGTCGGGATCCCGGTCCAGAGGCTGGCGTTTGTAGGAGATCCCTACAGCGGTCGCGTGCTTATAAAATAATTTTATTTATATAACAGTCACATATATAATATGAATAGAATTGTAGGGTGGGTTTCCCTCAAGCAAAATGGTGCTTTTGCGCCGATCGAATAGAACGCATGCGCATGAACTTTACACTATGACTCACATCATGAGGTCGGTGTGAACATGCGCAATAAGGAGTTGAAGACACGCAACGAACGCGACGGTATATGTGGGCCCCATTGCCACCGAAGGTCGTATCTTTGTGATCCACATTCAATATGTCGCTTATACAATTGTGAATGTACCTAAACAAAATATTGTACACATTTTGGCTCTCGCTAAGGGGAAGGCATCCCTAGAGTTTTATATTGTATAGCACCTGTCACTTTATGCACTTGCACTTTATTGATCTGAATCAGATGTATGTAATTGCAATTGATTGTAAGCACACCTTTATGGGTTGGACACTTTGTAAATGCCTTTATATGCTCTCACTTTCACTGTTATTATGCTTGAGGAAGGCTCTTGTGAGCCGAAACGTCGCAAGACCTGCCATATTATGGGTGAATAAATCACTGCTATTTTACCACATTTGGAGTGCAGTCCTACTTCTTCGCTTTGTACAAATTTTGGGGTCTGCCGCTGCCCTGTGTTGGACCGTGCTCCCGCACTCTGGTTGGTGCTCCCACTGGACTTTTTTCTTCTATATAAATATATATATATATATATATATATATATATATTTATATATTGTCTTTCGTTATGTTTTATCCTTATGTATTATCCCCTGATACCATCACTTCACATACTACTGTTTCTTTTAGACTTGATAAAGGAGTATTTTTACTCCGAAACGCGTTGTCATCTGAACAAATAAATATTTCTAAAAAGACGACATTCGTTATTGTGGCTTTGCGCCAAAAGGTATCACAGTGTGTACAAGCTAGTACACAGACCTTTTACAGCATTCTATGCTTTGGGTCATTGTGCTGTTGCAACACCCATCTTCTGTTCAGCTTCAGCCGGTGGCCTTAAGTTCTCCTGCAAAATGTCTTGATAAACTTGGGAATTCATTTTTCCTTCGATAATAGCAAAGCAGCCCCAAACCATGATGCCCCCATCATACTTCACAGTTGGTATGAGGTTTTGATGTTGGTGTGCTGAGCCTCTTTCTCCACACATAGTGTTGTGTGTTTCTTCCAAACAACTCAACTTTGGTTTAATCTGTCCACAGAATATTTTGCCAGTACTGCTGTGAAACATCCAGGTGCTCTTGTGCAAACTGTAAACGTGCAGCAATGGTTTTTTTGAAAAGTAGTGGCTTCCTCTGTGGTATCCCTCATGAAATCCATTCTTGTTTAGTGTTTTACGCATGGTAGATTCGCCAACAGGGATGTTAGCATATGCCAGAGACTTTTGTAAGTCTTTAGCTGACACTCTAGGATTCTTCTTCATCTCACTGAGCAGTCTGCACTGTGCTCTTGCAGTCATATTTACAGGACGGACACTCCTAGGGAGAGTAGCAGCAGTGCTGAACTTTCTCCATTTATAGACAATTTGTCTTACTGTGAACTGATGAACAACAAGGCTTTTGGAGATACTTTTATAACCCTTTCTAGCTTTATGCAAGTCAACAATTCTTAATCGTAAGTCTTCTGAGAGCTCTTTTGTGCGAGGCATCATTCTCATCAGGCAATGCTTCTTGTGAGAAGCAAACCCAGAACTAGTATGTTTTTTATAGGGCAGGGCAGCTGTAACCAACACCTCCAATCTCATCTCATTGATTGGACTCCAGTTGGCTGACACCTCACTCCAATTAGCTCTTGGAGATGTCATTAGTCTAGGGGTTCACATACTTTTTCCACCTGCACTGTGAATATTTACATGGTGTGTTCAATAAAAACATGGTAACATTTTATTCTTTGTGTGTTATTATTTTAAGCAGACTGTGATTGTCTATTGTTGTGACTTTGAAGATTGGTGAAGATCAGATCACATTTTATGACCAATTTGTGCAGAAATCCATATCATTCCAAAGGGTTCACATACCTTTTCTTGCAACTGTATGTATTGCGTCAAAAACTGACACTCTCTTTTTTCCCTTGCTCAACCCCCTAATGTTCCATAAAATTACTCTCATAGGGTCTGATTCAAGTGGTCGCTATCCATATACTATTATAAAGCCGGGGGGAAAAGGTGGGGGGGGCAGCAAAAGGGCAGCAGAGCGAGAGGGGAGAAGCAACACAAAAAATGAAAAAATAATGTCTCCCCTTGTTTCCCCCCCCCCCCCCAGGAGCGAACACCACAGCAGGCTACAATACCCTCCCTAACCCTCCCTTCCTGATTGGCCCAGGATAACGTCAAAACCTGGCCCTCTCCCTTGCATTACTCCCTCCCGGGTGTGCTTCAGCCCTATTTATGCCTCATATTTTTAACTTCTCTTTGTTCCATTCCCCCACCGCCTCGGCTGTGTCAAAAAAAAATAGTTTTATTCTCCCATTCAACTCTCAACTTTGCCGGAAACATCATTGAATACTTAAAGGGAACCTGTCACCGGGATTTTGGGTATAGAGCTGAGGACATGGGTTGCTAGATGGCCACTAGCACATCCGCAATATCCAGTCCCCATAGCTCTCTGTGATTTTATTGTGCAAAAAAAACGATTTGATACATATGCAAATTAACATCGAAGAGTCATATCTTACTTGTGTGACCAGAGAAGAGTCATATTTTTAAGCTCTGACTCATCTCAGGTTAATTTGCATATGTATCAAATTGTTTTTTACACACAATAAAAGCATACAGAGCTATAGGGACTGGGTATTGTGGATGTGCTAGCGGCCATCTAGCAACCCATGTCCTCAGCTCTATACCCAAAATCCAGGTGACAGGTTCCCTTTAACGTTATTTTTACATCAATGTAGTGGCTTCTTTCTCTCACAGTTTCCCTTGCATAATCGGAGAATAGCATTAATTTTGTACCCACATATTCTAACTTCCCTTTGTTTCTTGCCCTGCACAATACTTCCTCCTTGTCTCTAACAGATAGGAAGTTAATTATTATTGGTTGTGATCTTGTGCCAAGGGGGGGAAGCCTTTTTGCCGACAGTCTATGAACTCACTCTATGAAGTTTTTATGGTCTGAGATGTCCTGACCCAATTGTTCCCTTAACCAAGTTTGCATATAGGTGCACGGGTCCCGTCCCTCCACTCCCTCTGGAAACCCCAAACATCTCAGGTTGGGCCTCCTAGACCTATTTTCCAGGTCCAGTAATTTTATTTTTAAGTACTATATTTTCCGCCTTTAAAGTTTTTTCTTTGAGTACTGTCTGCAGTAGGTCCTCAGAATCAAATGTTCTTTTCTCTACTTCTGCTCACCTTTCTTTATATTTTTGTAAATCTGTCCTGAGGAATCCCACCACCTCCTTGATATTTCCAGCCTGGAGAGAGAGAAGTCCTGTATTTTTTTATTTCTTGGAATATAACCGGAAAACTGGGCACCTGTTCCCCCTCAATGGGGACAGTTTTTTCAACCTCTTTTAAAGGTTTATTTCCAATCTCCCCAGGCTGGAATTCAATATCTAATAAACTCGTGGTAACATTCTCTGTCATCCTAGCGGGCTCCCTCTGCTGGATTTGGGATATATCTTCCTTCTTCCTCATAGGAGGGTTAATCTGTCCACTTATATTGGTCAGCACTTGTTGTTTCAATCTTTCTGCCCGCTTAAACATGGGGGAAATCTAAGTATTTAATTCTGGTTGGGTTTTCCCCTTTTTTCCTGCCCCCTGTCTAGACATTTTAAAACCTTTTTTTCCCTTTCCTTCTTCTCTTCCCTTTCTCTTTTCCCTTTCTTCTCCCTCACTTTCCCCCTCCTCTCTCGCCCCTCTCCCTTCTCTTACCTCCCCTCTCCCTTCCTTCTCTGCCATTGCCTATATACCGCCCACAAAATTTCATCTAATATTTGCAATCAGCACTTTAGTAGCGTGAAATAATGTATCAAGTTCCATGTGTGAGTTATTAATTCACACAGTGAACCTTGTTAGTATTTTAGTGCTTCATTCTATCCTTCTTTCAAATACAGATCATCATCCCAAAAACCTCCTGGGTGGTGATGAAATCGCTGACCAGCAATCCAGACTGGTCAAACACAGTAATTATAAAAGTTCAAATTGATCCCAAATATTGTTAGTCATTAGTGGTTCATGCAAGTGTTCTTTCAGGTACAACTACTCATCACCCCCACGACCTGAACATTAGCCCAGGCCGTGGGGTCACAACACCCCCTATTGGATGTGCAGAAAAAAAAAGGACTCCAAGTTAGTCACGGGGGTTATTGATAATGTTAATAAAAATAAATAAGTATTACCATTTTACACATCAAGGGGAGTAAAAAGGGAAGATAGAAAAAAGAAAGGGAAAAGTCCAGAATCTTGCAGTCCTTTAAGTTCCAATAACAACAAGCAGTATGGCCGCGGGGGATAAGGGGAAAAGAGTCTCCACAAATTTGGTGCTCAACACCACTTCTAAAAAAATGTATCATCCATCCCCGGCATCATCAACTGTTTCATGCGTCCCCAGGGTCGGGTTCTTCGGATAGCCTCTCTGTGTTAATTTTACATGGCTAGCTTCCCATCTGATCTTGGTGTGTGAGGCCTCCTACCCCCCACTTCCAGGTTCAGAATCAATGCCCCTCTCCCTCCAGAGGCTGCCAGCCTTCAGGTCATCGGGAGGTTGAGCGAAGTGCCGGCGCATGCGCACTTCGCTCAATGAAGCCGAACGGAGAAGTCCGCACGGGCGCATCAGGCACAGGCCTGTGCGCACGCGCGGGATGTTAGAGAAGAAGGAGGGGGGAGTGAGGGAGAGCCGGAGGAGTAGCAAAGGATTCTGAGGCGGAGCTGATGACAGCAAAGGAGGAGCTGGGCACGAACGGTGGCGGGTGCGGGCGGCATCTGGAAGACATGATCATCCCCCTGGGCACCTTAGTGAGATGAATGACAGGTTAGATAAAACGTTTTTTACACTAAATGAGCCTACAGATTTAGCTTATAAGACCACATTAGGAATCACAAGAGCTCCATGCACATAACCATATTTTTGAATGTGGGGGTCAAAAACTGGTGACAGAATCCCTTTAATTATTGCCGCATGTTGATGGCTACATTTGATCGGCTTTTGGGGGAGTTGAGGTCTGCCTTGACTTTCCAGGACACCAACATGCAGCGGAGTCTGTCACCTGAAGAACGTCATTATAACTTTAATGTAAGACTATATTATCAGACTCATGCATGAATGACCCACTGTTTGCCAATACAAAGTAGTTTGGTCTATGGCCTGTGTAATCAGAACTTTACCTCTTCTATGTATAAGTACGTAACAGTAGTACACATGTATTGTATATAGTACTTTTAAGTAAGAACGTGTGTGTGCTTTTGGGCAGGCCACTTTGTATAAAGTCACTTGGTGTTATACCAAGTCATTTATTAGTCACACCAGAATCAAGTTCTGCGGGGGTTAATCTTTATAATCCAGGCTGTAATGATGAGGATATGTCACCTGTGTTTATATGGAAATGGTCTGGAAGTTGATGCAGCTAAACAGGTTTCCTTACTTTAAAGTATATATAAATATTCAGTCCCAATCTTGGAGTATGGCCTAATGTTATTTCAACTTGCCAGACACATTGTCATTAAATAGTGTTAAGTAGTGTATTAGATTTAAAAACGTGATATTTTGTGTATTAATTTTTATTTTCATTTCAGATATCTGGCAACTGGCAATTCATTTTCTTCTTTAAATTTTGAGTTTAGAATGGGGACCTCCACAATTGCTGGCGAGGTACGGGCTACATGTACCACCATTTGGATGAGACTCAAAGCTTCTGTGCTGCCCCATCCAACCAGGCAGCAGTGGCTTGATATAGCCCAGGGCTTTCAGGAGAGATCTCAATTCCCAAATTGTATTGGTGCCCTTGACGGGAAGCACATATTAAGAAGCCACCGAACTCAGGGTCCCGATAGTATAATTGTAAACAGTTTTTCTCCGTAGTTTTTGTTGGCCTTGGCTGACATAGTTATACATAGTAATTAAATCTCCATAGGACCCAATATCTACAATTATAAACCTGTATTTTTTTTATTATCAGGGGTCAGTACAGAGATCTCTCCCATCATCTATTTATCCCCAGGACTGTGACAAGGGGACATCCTCTGCGTCTGGAGGAAAGAAGGTTTGTACACAAACATAGAATAGGATTCTTTACGGTAAGAGCAGACAGATTATGGAACTCTCTGCCTGAGGAGGTGGTGATGGTGAGTTCACTAAAAGAGTTCAAGATGGGCCTGGATTTATTTCTGGAGTGTAATAATATTACAGGCTATAGCTACTAGAGAGGGGTCGTTGATCCAGGGAGTTTTCTGATTGCCTGATTGGCGTCGGGAAGGAATTTTTTTCCCCTTAAGTGGGGAAAATTGGCTTCTACCTCAGTTTTTTTTTTTTTTTCGCCTTCCTCTGGATCAACTTGCAGGATAACAGGCCGAACTGGATGGACAAATGTCTTTATTCAGCCTTATATACTATGTTATTGCAGATGCTCGCATCTTCAGAGCTTCCAGAATGGGTCCGTGGCTTCAGTGCAACCAACTGGACGTACAGTACCACAGCCAGCAAACCTTCCTGGCTTCTCTGGCCCACCAGCGCCTTATGTAGTTGTAGGGGATGAGGGTTTTGCCCTTTCTACAAACCTCATGCATCCCTTTCCTAGGCGAGTTTTGGATGCGCACTTTAAATTATCGGTTAAGTTGGGCCAGAAGGTTTGTGGAGTTCGCCTTTTGGTATTTTTTCTAGTAAATGGCGGGTTTTTCTTTTGTCCATATAGCTGGCCCCAGAAAATGTTAATGTGGTTATCAAAGCATGTAGTGCTGCATAACTACATACGTACCGAGTCGACACCTGATGAAGACGCCCAAGTCTATAGGTCGCCATCAGGAATAGACACTTTCCAACTCGGAAGATCTGGATCTGCTGGACTGAGAGTGAGGGAATTATTTTCTGATTATTTTATGTCCCCTATTGGTTCTTTCCCTTTTCAGCAGTAGAACTCGACTCATGGATATTTTTTTTTGCCAGTTATTTATGTGGATGGATATGTGGCGAAACCAACCTCGCCACGGTGTTTTGGAGGGGGCTGTTTGCCAGCCTCCTGCCCTGGGATTATGGTCCCTTAAGTGATCGGGTCTTAAGGCACTTGGGACTGAGCCCTCTATACCTGGATTGCATCATTTGCCTTACTTGCTTGGATTTTACTATTCCCATGGTGAGAACAATGGATGAAGCACATGGTGAGAACAATAGATAGCGGCCATTTTAACTCACAGACACTGTTCTGACTTTTCAACATGGTGCTATCTTGCCTGTATTTGGTGCACAGAGACACCATTCAGTAGTTTGAAACTACAGTGGACACATTTATTAGTGACTATTTTCTGTATAACTTGTATATTTTCGGTGTAACTGGCATAAAACTGTATCTTCCAAACTACTGAACGGATGTGGGTGAATTTTGGATATGTGGTTCACCCAGATCCCCCAGTTCCGAGGATATATTGGTTATGGGGTTATTGCATGTTTTGGGGTTCTTGTGATATGTTTTATAAAACTGTATTTCTCAGCCTTTGATAAATATATTTGCCATTGTGTTCAATAATCATCACCGGCAGAGGGGAGGATTTTGTGTGGGTGTGTTCCATTGTCCCATTGTGTGTTTTAATGGTGATGTCTGTCCTGTTGTCTCCACATGTGTATTGGTGACTTCCCTTTGTCCTGAGAGATAATTGGACTGCTCTTCGGTTGTCTCCGGGACAGAGAGGAGGAAACCATGATGCATTGTGGGGATGTGTTGTATCTGTCCTGTATTTGCAACAACTGTAATAAAAACCAGGCTGGGTGTGCCAGCACATCAGACCACTGCCTGACCCTCAACACGGAGCCTTGTCTCGTTATTGGGGGGATTCCCTGTATGCTGTTAGAGACTGATTGCCAGGAGTGTAAGCTGATTGTATGCTTTTCCTGTTTGTCTGCTAGCAGCTATTCGCGAGGTTCCAGTTTGGAGTGCTATTTTGTATCCAGTTCGAGAGTTTGGTGTTCTGCAGTAGCTGTGCCTGTCTCTCAGAAAGGGGCATATCGCCTAAACGGATTTTAACCCCTTGTCTGCTGAAACGGTCCGTTACAGGATATATTTTAGTTAGCTTTTTTATTTTGTAGTTAGGGACTCGCAAGATAATGAGGACCCTTGACGTGGGTTGCGAGCTTACATATTTTGCTTACATATATTGTTTCCAACACAGTATGTGAAATATGTATTAATACCTCATTCATACACATTTTTAAATTGTCGCCAAACATGTATGCATGCTTTCCTATCATCATAAATAAAGTTGTACTTGGCCTCATTATGATGTGCCACAAAACTATCATTACATGTGTCATGGCACACAACTCCATCTGTACTGTGTTTACTATCGTGTGCTTAAAGGACATTATATTGTGGAAAACATTATGTATATATGTATAAATATTTAAAATACGTAGAATAAAGTTTTGAAATTGTAAGATATAGGTGAAAACAACATTTATAATAGTCTGTGTAAGTGATCTAGAAAACAATCTAGAAAACAAATATATACATATGTATATATATATATATATATATATATATATATAGTTAAGTGTATTTGGGTAAGATTACTTCTCTTTATTATATACATTGCATATTTATATATCACCAAAACATACACCACATTAATAATAGTATACTGTAAAATATTGTATAGTACTATGGTATAGTACTGTAAGTATACTGTATAGTAAGATATTTACTATACAGTATACTTATAGTACTATACTATAGTACTATACTATACAGTATACTATTATTATTGTGGTGTATGTTTTGGTGATATATAAATATGCAATGTATATAATAAAGAGAAGTAACAATATAAATAGGGTAAATAAAACTCAGTTTATTATAAAATAAACATATTAGTCATATTGACGTTTTATTTTACTTCAGGTTTTGAAAAAAAACTAAATAAAGAATGAAAAAAAATTACAAATTGGTATAATGCCCAGATGGTGAGTGTGGGCCTTGAAACTGCGGGCCAGGGTAGGCTGGTAGGGAAGGGGGGCCCGAGTACTGCGATGAGACAGCTTGAAAGGAGGTGGGGACAGACTGCCCATATGAGGACTCCACATGATAATGTGGGCCATATGGCAAGTAGGTGGCCTATAATGACCCCTTGGAGGGTGGTATTGTGGAGGAGGCGGTGGTGGAGGCTGTGAGCCCTGGGAAATTGGCATTGGGTGGGGCCCAAACATGTTCCCATGGAGGCACCAATTTTCCAGGGCCCCAAAAATTTTGGTTGGGTCGTTGGGGGGAATGGCTGCATCCAGAACGATTCCGAGAGCCGATTTGGTTCTCATTACTCGTTCTGGAGGCAGCCGGCACAAATAAGAGGGCAAACTCATGCTCCCACCGGGGGGTGGGGGAATCGCCTCTGGAAACAGCTGGTGGCCTGGATGGTGCTAAGGGAGTGTCTTCCTCACGCGCACTGGATTGCAGCAGAGCTGAGTCATCACCTTCCTCCTCTAGATTGTCCTCCATTCTTAAAAAATAGAACAAAAATAGTACATTACTAAATAAACAGTATTTTGTTTGATAACTATTCACATCACATATTACTATAATCATCAAATTACTTTTTGCACATAGTACTACATGAACTAACCAACATATTACATATGGGGTAATTTAGCTACATTGGGGAAATTAGAAGTGTCATAGCTGCCCATAGCAACAAATCCTAATCCACTTGTCATGTTGGTCACACTTCTGCTCATGAAAGGAGGAATTTTAATGGTTGCTATTGGCAAATATGCAACATTAACATTTTCTACCAATAACATTACTTACATAGTCTACATACACTCTGTATAGATAAACATGTAGTGGTCATTGTGTAGAATTAACTTACGGCCGCAGAGTCATGACCTCACGGAGGAAAATGAGTTGTTCCAGATACATATACGGCCTTTTCTTGGGGGGCCCGGAACCACTCCGCTCCTGGTGGTGCATCTCTTTGCAGAACTAGTCCCTGCAGCGCCGCCAACGATTCTTTACCTCATCGACAACAGATTATAACGTATCACATGTGCTATGCCATGGAGGACAAACTATCACATGTGCTGTGCTATGGAGGATAAAATATCACATGTGCTATGCTATGGAGAATAACGTATCACATGTGCTATGCTATGGAGGATAACGTATCACATGTGCTATGCTATGGAGAATAACGTATCACATGTGCTATGCTATGGAGGATAACGTATCACATGTGCTATGCTATGGAGGATAACGTATCACATGGGCTATGCTATGGAGGATAAACGTATCACATGTGCTATGCTATGGAGGATAACGTATCACATGTGCTATGCTATGGTGGATAACTTATCACATTGTCAAACCTCCCAGGGAACCAGTAGTGGGATGAGGAACCCACTGGCAGTAAGCAGCTGACAGCCCAGAACGTGGTACAAGTTTAGGGATAATCCAAGAGGGGTAGTCAATGTCCAATCCGGGTCGAGGCAGGCAGCGAAGGTTCAAGGCGGAAGACAGTCCAGGGGTCAGTAGCCGGGAAGGATACAAAGAAACAAGAGGCAATAGAAGGATCTGCAGGGAGGCTAGGTGTTCACCATAAGGTGGAATAACTCAGCAATGAGCCAGAGCTCAGGCCAGGTCTTTATAGCCAGGGAAGGTAGGAACCACCCTCCCCAGAAACCAATGGCAGGCGAGGAAGGTGGAAGGTGTGTACTGGGAACCTCACACCTGACAGCCGGATAATGCAGGAACGCTATGCACCCGGGAATGCGCGCGCAGCCTGCGTACTGCGCATGCGCACCCGCCGCGCACCCGCACCTCGGGCACCAGGTGTTCTACCGAGCTGAAGGGCAACCCGTGCCCTGTGCCGTGCCCGCGGTCCCCGAGTAGGGGTAAAACCCCCTGCTTCCTGACAGAGCCCCCCACCAAGCAGCGGCCTCCGGACACAACCCTGGGAAAGCCTCTCGGGGTGATCCTGATGGAACGCCCGCACCTTGGCGGCCGCATGGACATTCCCCAAGGGCTCCCAGGAACGCTTCTCGGGACTGTACCCCTTCCAGTGGATGAGATACTCCGGGACCCCACGCTGGCGGCGGGAGTCCAGGATCTCCTGGACTTCGTACTCGTCATTGTTATTCACCTGGATGGGAGGTGGTGGAGCAGGCGCCCGGTCCGGGTTGGCATGGTGTGGTTTCAACAAGGACACGTGTAATACCGGGTGGATTCCCAGGGAAGTAGGCAACCGGAGCTTGGCTGCAACATTGTTGACCATACTCATGATCTCGAAGGGACCAAGGTAACGGGGTCCCAGTTTTCGTGAGGGACAGGACAGGTTGAGGTGCTGTGTGGAAAGCCACACCTTGCCCCCGTCTTTGTACCTGGGGAACTCTGTGCATCTATGGTCTGCCTGCGTCTTGTGCCGCTGCTGAGCGGCCTGGAGTTGTTGCGTTAGGGTCCGTCTCAGTTCTCGTAGGAGCCGGAGCCTTTGAGCCACTCCAGGCACCAGGACATCAAGGGGGAGATCCGGGAGAGTTGAGGGATGATAGCCATAGTTGGCATAGAATGGTGGGAGCCCGGTGGAGGAATGAAGCTGATTGTTGAAGGAAAATTCTGCGAAGGGGAGATGGCTCACCCAGTCGTCTTGTAGATGGGATGTGTAACAGCGAAGGAACTGTTCGAGGGTTTGGTTGGTCCTTTCGGTCTCCCCATTGGACTGGGGGCGATAGGCAGAAGACAGGCTGCGAGTGATATGAAGGCTACGGCAAAACTGGGTCCAAAAGCGGGAGGTGAATTGCGAGCCCTGGTCAGAGACGATGGAATCAGGGAGCCCGTGCAACCGGAACACGTGTTGGAGGAACAACTTCGAGGTTTGTTGGGCCGTCGGGAGACCGGAGGTCTGAATGAAGTGGGACATCTTGGTACATCTGTCCACCACCACCATGGTGGTGGTACAGGCTTGTGAAGGCGGTAAGTCCACAATGAAATCCATGCCTATGTTGCACCATGGAAGGGTTGGCACTGGCAGATGCTGTAATAACCCAACAGGTTTTGAGGTGGGACGTTTGTAGAGTGCACACACGGAACAAGACTCTATGAAGGAGCGTACGTTGGCTGCCAAAGAGGGCCACCAAAACCGACGTAGGATGCATTCTGTGGTGTTGCGCCTACCTCGGTGGCCTGCTGTGGGGTGGTCATGGTGCTGCCGTAGTACAGGCAGTCGCTGGGAGCCTGGGACATAGATCCACTGTTGGTGGTAACAAAGCCCCTGCTTCCTTGGCAGATGGGCTGCCTCCTCTGGAGCTGGCGTGCTGGCCTGTCGGATCCTCTCGATCAAGGAGTGTTGGGTGGCTAGAATGTATGCGGCTGGCAGGATCGGTTCCGGAAGGTGCAGGATCAGCCTCGGAGGATCACATACGGGACAAGGCATCAGCCTTGCCGTTCTTGGATCCCGGTCGATAGGTAATCTGGAGGCGAAAATGGGAGAAAAAGAGAGCCCACCTGGCTTGTCGAGGTCGCAGTCGCTTGGCACTGCGGAGATATTCGAGGTTGCGATGGCCGGTGTACACCACCACAGGATTTTCGGCTCCCTCCAGCAAATGTCTCCATTCCTCCAGGGCGTCCTTGATGGCGAGCAGCTCCCTCTCACCCACATCATAGTTGCGTTCGGCCCCGGTGAGTTTGCGGGAATAAAAGGCAACGGGATGGAGAAGCTGCTTCTCCCCTTGGACCTGGGAGAGAACAGCCCAATAGCCCCCTCGGAGGCGTCGGTCTCCAGAAAAAACGGGCAAGAGGCGTCCGGTTGTACCAGTATAGGTGCCTGTGTGAACAGCGTCTTAAGGTGCTGGAATGCTTGTTGGACCTTCGGGGTCCATTCAAACAGGGTGTTGCTCCTGGTCAGTGCAGTGATGGGAGCGCAGATCGCTGAAAGGTTCCGAATGAATTGGCAGTAAAAATTGGCAAAACCAATAAACTGCTGCACCATCCGCTGATTGCGGGGGACAGGCCAATTCTGGACGGCCTGGATCTTCCTGGGGTCCATCTCCACTTTGCCTGGGAAAAGGATGTAGCCCAGGAACTCAATGGACGAGACTTCGAAGGTGCTTTTTTCAAGCTTGCCATAGAGACTGTGGGTCCGCAGACGCTGGAGCACCGATTTGACATGCCGTTCGTGTTGTGGCAGTGATCTGGAGAAGACAAGGATATCGTCCAGATATACCACAACATGGGTATCCAACAGGTCACGGAAGACGTCATTGATGAAGCACTGAAATGTGGCAGGGGCGTTACAGAGCCCGAAGGGCATGACAAGGTACTCGTAGTACCCAAACCGTGAGCGGAATGCTGTCTTCCACTCATCCCCCTCCCTGACACGAATCAGATTGTAGGCCCCCCGGAGGTCGATCTTGGTGAAGAAACAGGCATCCTTGACTCTGTCCAGCAAGTCGGGACTGAGAGGGAGTGGGTACCGGTTCTTCTTGGTGATGTCGTTCAGGGCCCGGTAATCGACACAGGGCCGGAGACCCCCATCTTTTTTCCCCATGAAGAAGATGGAAAGGTCGAGGGATGGATGAACCCCTTCGCTAGGCTCTCTTCTATGTAGTCCTTCAGGGCCCTGGTCTCGGGTTCGGACAGATTGTATAAGCGCCCGTACGGCAGTGGGGCTCCAGAGAGCAGGTCAATGGGGCAATCATAGGGCCTGTGTGGCGGCAAGGCGTCTAGTCCTTTTTTTTTCAAAAACGTCTGCATAGTCCCAACATTGGTCGGGTAGTCTGTGTTCAGCGGTGCCCAGAACCGTAGGAGGGCTTGGCGCTGGAGACACGTGAACAGGAGAACCGGAGGGGGGCGTGAAGGTGATGGAGCCAGAGGTCCAGTTGATCGTGGGGTTGTGTCTCCTAAGCCAGGGGATGCCTAGAATGACTGGAAACAAGGGGGAAGGCACGATGTCCCACACGATCTTCTCGGAATGGTAAAGGCCGATGCGGAGGAACAAGGGATGGGATTCCATGGTGATAGGTCCCGTCTTTAGGGTGCTGCCATCCACCAGATGCAGCTGGGATAACGTATCACATGCGCTATGCTATGGAGGATAGCGTATCATGTGGGATGGGTTCTTCTTAGGGCGCAACGGGATGCCTAGTTGGAAAGCCAGATCCTTGTCCATAACAGCTGCTTGCGCCCGAATCAATGATGGCAGAGAGTTCAATATTGTTGTTGCCCAGCTGCAGGGAAACAGGGATAGTGAGATGAGACGAGTTGTTATACATAGGTAGGTTAATGCATACCGTGGGTGTCTCAGGGCTACCTTCGGGAGGTTTGATGGGACAGTCCTTCAGGAAATGGCCCAGTTTTGCGCAGTATAAACACAGATGCAAGGTTCTTCTCCTGGTTCTCTCCACCGTGGACAGGGGACCCGAACAGCCCCGATCTGCATCGGCTCCTCCTGGTTACCGTCTGCCGGCACAGGTAGAGGCGGGGTCCGTTGTCGCTCCTGTCGTCTTTCCCAGAAGCGGCGATCCCGGTGGGTTACTGAGTCCATCAGGCCCCCCAAGGAGCCCGACACCCCAATGCGGGCGAGCTCATGCTTGAGCTGCTCGGACAAACCGATGTGGAACTGGTCAATCAAGGCCACCTCGTTCAAGCCTGTATCCGGGGCTACCCTTTACGGAATTCCATGATGCAATCCTCCACTGGACGTCTGCCCTGGCGGAGGGTGCGCAAGGTACCCTTGGTGGTTGAAGAACGCAGGGGGTCATCATAAAGTCTTTGCATAGCTGCGGCAAAGGACTTCCAAGATGCCAGCACTGGGTCATCGGCTAGTAGGAGTTGGTGCGCCCAAGTCTAGGGAGGCCCTGAGAGCAAGGAAATTGCCGTGCGTACCTTGACGAAGTCCGTGGCATATGTACGCGGCTTCAGGGAAAACAACAGTTCGCAGGAGATGATGGAGCGGTACTTCCTCCGATCTCCTGAAGACCGCTCAGGGAGGCTGACTGACGGCTCGCTAGAGACCACTTCCAGGGTGTGCGCCGGCGTAGGGGGAGGCGAGGGTGGTAGCGTGGTGTGCTCTGCAATGCGTTGCTCCTGTGTGGCAACCCTCTGCAGCAGGTGCTCATGACTG
The DNA here is from genome assembly GCF_014858855.1 of Bufo gargarizans. Taxonomy (NCBI): domain Eukaryota; kingdom Metazoa; phylum Chordata; class Amphibia; order Anura; family Bufonidae; genus Bufo; species Bufo gargarizans. The sequence goes on from NC_058084.1 coordinate 241,078,457, forward strand.
GCTTGCATCTCCTGGAAGGCCTGCGTCATGAGGTTAAGTTGCTGGGTCATGGCCGTCATGGGATCCACTGCTTTTGCGGGTTCCATGGTGAAGGCTGAGTTATTCTGTCAAACCTCCCAGGGAGCCAGTAGTGGGATGAGGAACCCACTGGCAGTAAGCAGCTGACAGCCCAGAACGTGGTACAAGTTTAGGGATAATCCAAGAGGGGTAGTCAATGTCCAATCCGGGTCGAGGCAGGCAGCGAAGGTTCAAGGCGGAAGACAGTCCAGGGGTCAGTAGCGGGAAGGATACAAAGAAACAACAGGCAATAGGAGGATCTGCAGGGAGGCTAGGTGTTCACCATAAGGTGGAATAACTCAGCAATGAGACAGAGCTTAGGCCAGGTCTTTATAGCCAGGGAAGGTAGGAACCACCCTCCCCAGGAACCAATGGCAGGCGAGGAAGGTGGAAGGTGTGTACTGGGAACCTCCCCGAGCAAGGCTCACACCTGACAGCCGGATAATGCAGGAACGCTATGCACCCGGGAATGCGTGCGCAGCCTGCGTACTGCGCATGCGCACACGCCGCGCACCCTCACCTCGGGCACCAGGTGTTCTACCGAGCTGAAGGGGAACCCGTGCCCTGCACCGTGCCCGTGGTCCCCGAGTAGGGGTAACACCCCCTGCTTCCTGACACACATGTGCTATGCTATGGAGGATAAACTATCACATGTGCTATGCTATGGAGGATAACGTATCATGTGCTATGCTATGGAGGATAAACTATCACATTTATTATGCTATGGAGGATAACGTATCACATGTGCTATGCTATGGAGGATAACGTATCATGTGCTATGCTATGGAGGATAAAATATCACATGTGCTATGCTATGGAGGATAATGTATCACATGCGCTATGCTATGGAGGATAACGTATCATGTGCTATGCTATGGCGGATAAACTATCACATGTGCTATGCTATGCAGGATAACGTATCACATGCGCTATGCTATGGAGTATAAACTATGACATGTGCTATGCTATGAGGATAACGTATCACATGCGCTATGCTATGGAGGATAACGTATCATGTGCTATGCTATGGAGGATAAACTATCACATGTGCTATGCTGGATAACGTATCACATGCGCTATGCTATGGAGTATAAACTATCACATGTGCTATGCTATGAGGATAACGTATCACATGCGCTATGCTATGGAGGATAGCGTATCATGTGCTATGCTATGGAGGATAAACTATCCTTAAAGCTAGAGGTAATAGAAGTAGAACAAACAAGAACAAAGCTGTCTACGCCCTTCTTCAGAAAGTGGCAGCCCTTTATGGAAGCTTTCATGTCAGACGAGGAGATTCAGAAAACTGTAAAACCATTCACAGACACAGAATAGTATCTCAAGGGGTTAGTTTCAAACTCATTGGGGAGGCTGGATTTGAGAAGAGGAGATAGATAGAGGTATAGCTCGTTGTAAAGTATAACGAGGTTAGTTGCAATATCTCACGCATGCTGAGAGGAAGGGAAATGAGGGAGGGGGGAAATGTTTTGGGGACCTATTCTATAAAGATGTTTGTAAACGAATGTGAAGATAAATACCATTCAGACATTGGACAATATCATGATCACAAATGGTAGATGTAATCAATGTCAACTATATCATTGTATTTTACCTTTTCTTTTATTATGTCAAGACATCTGAAAATGTTTGAAAAGACATGTTATATGATTAATTCTGTATGTTAAACATGCTGTGAAAATGAATAAACAGATTTTACAAAAGATAAATAAAAATGAATGAGTCTGGATTCAGTGCAGGCGCAATGCGTTCACGTCATGCATTGCACCCGCGCGGAATACTCGCTTGTGTGAAAGGGGCCTAAAGGATCTTTACTCATCGGAACAACGCTCTTCTCCAAGATTCAGTGGATACGTTTTTAGAAATTTGGACTAGACGTGTACCTTGATGGACTTAGATTTCAGCAACAGTTGTTTATACAGCTGCATAGTTTGATACAATGCTAATCATAGAGAGGTCATTGCCTTGATCGTCTGAAATTTTTACTCTCTCTATACGTTTTTTTATGCTGGTTGTTTTCCTGTCAGTTAGCCTTTTTTCCCCCTTCTGTACCCTCATTATATAATTATAAAAAAACTTAATAAAACATACAGTGTAGTTTCAATGCCAGATGTGGAAAATACCCTGTCATTATATAATTCTACAACGGAATGTCACTACATACCTCCATAGAAATCCAATTGCATTGTCAGATATGAACAATTCTTAAATGCTGTTTCGCCATCTATTTCAGTGCCCATATTCCTGATAAATCTGTGATTTTGTGTTATGCAAATTAGCTGCTTGGTGCAATGAGGGCAGCAGTGTTGCATTGAAAGCACCACTCCTTATCGCTGTATATTGCGCCTCCACCAATCTGCTATCAAATAGCCACAGGATAGGTCAGTAATATCTAATCATGGGGTTCAGAGACCTTCCAACCACACCAATAAGCTATTTTCGGCAGCCACTGGTTCAGGAAACTAAACAGTGGATATAGGTGTTAGGTCTGAGGTCTGTACCAGCTGCCCTCCTGCAGGCATGGATGCCAACTTGCAGGATAACAGGCTGAACTAGATGGACAGATATCTTTTTTTTTTGCCTTATAAACTATTTTTACTAACTATTCTACTCACAATGCCTTCCAGGATCCTGATTGCTGGCATACTCTCCATGCTGCTGTCTCTATGCTCCCTTCAGGCGCATGTGCACCCACATCCTTCAACAGCCAATGGCTAATGGTTCCTTGGTATTTTAGGCATCTTATTCGGGCAGATGGTGCCTAAGGTTTAGGTGACCAGATAAGGTTTATTAGCCTAGTGCTACTGTGATTTACCTGTGTTATTTCCTGCCTGTGTTCCTGTCGTGCTCCAAGTTCTGTTTCTATTTTTCCTGTGTGCTCCTACACTTTCAAGTCTAAGTTCAGTTCCCCAGCCTGCCTATCTTTTGGTTGCCTTACCACTATCCTGCCAATTAAGTCTTTCCTGTGTCTATGTTAACTGTGTGCTGTCTGTATCTCTAAAACCAGCATTTACGCCTTGGTGCCTGTTCAGACTGTACCTGTGATTTTCCAACTTTTTTTGGCGTGCTTGTACTGGAGACCTTGACCACCAGTGGGCCAGCTATCAACTACACTGGAACTATTCCTCTGGTTGATAACCAGCAGCGATGTCCAAATCCCTGTACAGGTTTTAAAGGGTGAATAATGTGGAAGCACCAGGATAAATGCCCTTAGGGTTAGCCCTACGCCAAACCATTTAGTTGGCATAGTGGGTTCCCACTGATCTGTAACAGTAGGCTTTATGCACCATAAGAATTGTGAATGTATGGATTAATCAGCCTCAGGACACAGTTTTTAAAAAGGCTAAGATGAAGTCTTAAAACTAAAAAACATAAATGCTTCTGAAAACAGGTAGAATTCCGTTTTTTCACTCCCCTTCCCTTAATGCACAACCTCTTCTGTGCTTTGGTTGAACTTGGACACACTACTGGTGAAAAACTGTAACTGTAGTCAGACTCGTCTAATCCCCATCGCCTCAATGAACAACTGAATTTCAGTTGTTTCATTTAAATAAAATATCATATCTCGGTAGTCATGTGCTCTTTGATATGACTTGGTGAAGAACCAGACTTTAATGTCTATTTGTAATTTCTTCTTGTATCTATTGATTGTTTGCCCCTTTGTGGAGTAATAACCTATTGCTGTATTCTATATATCTCAAAGACCCTTATTAGAGACCTTCGGGATATTACTATAAATTTTTCTATGGTCTTGTTAGACCAACAAATCCCTGTAGGGGTCACTAATATTTGAAAAAATCTATAAACTTATCTTTATTAATGCCAAACCTACGACTTACATACACAAACTTGTTTAAAATTGTCAAGGTGCAGTGAGATGATATAAGACTATTAATCTCTATATGCTAAATAACTCTTAGCTATATTGGGATATTCCTTTCTGCCTATAGGGTGCGCTAACGAGGCACATACAATTATATGCTTGAAAGAACCTCTTATATATATTTTTTTTTTTCATATTTATTATGGGGTAATTAGGACTGGTCCTTTCTTTATCAATAACCTTTTTATTTTCCAAGTTGTTGATCCACTGTTCTGCACATGGGATACAGGACTAATGAGTACACTGTATATTGCAGTCTATCCGTGCATGCAAGCTCCAGATGGCACCATCCCCTATGCTCCTATTATGGGGCATGATAACCGTATTTACAGTCTGAGTCTTCTACTCAATTTTCTGATAGGTGCCCCCCTGTAGTGCGGTGTAGTTACTGGATGTTCAATTGCAGCACGGGTTGCTGCTGACTGTCGTCACTGTGCACTAACTGTGCACTCACTCACTGCTAAATGCTTGATTGCAGCACGAGTTACTACTACCCTTCTTCTCTTCCACGTCATAGCTGACCGCCGCTCCTGGGAACATCTGCCGTCCTTGCAATGTGACGTGGCTGATGCCTCACATAACAACATTGATCTTAACCCCTTCCTGTCATCAATGGTAACGTGTATCGCAGCATCAGTCTTAACCCCTTCCTGTGATCACTGGAAGGGGTTCTCGGCCAGTTATCCTATTGAGGGTCCCCCTTCTGTTTTTCTTCACATAGATATATATCTCCACATTCTTGTGGACCATACCATCACAGTTCATAGGGATATTTACATTGTCCCAATTCTTTGATCCTATATCCATATGCGTCATCTCTTATATGGGGCTCCTTCCTATGTGTCGGATATTACTAGTCGTTGCTAGTGACAGGCGTTACTAGTCGTTGCTATTGGCAGACGTTACTTTATGTCAGACATTGCTAGTTAGCCTTATTCATTATTTTAGATATTTGTAAATCTAGACTCAGGAGGAACTATATCAATGTCCCTGAATCTCTTTCAATTTCCACTGACTCTGAGATTGAGTTTATATCTCCTTCCTGATGTTATCTACGCTGGGATGTTGGCTGCCAACTTGTGAGTCCTGTGGTGTTATGTGTTGACTGTCTTTTTTGACAATAATATGTATCAATAATATTTAACTATGTTAGATGAAGGCTGTTAACGAAAACCCTTCATTAAGGCCTCTCAAGGTTTGTAACCTATGTATCCACTTTGCTTCTTCTTGCAAGAGTTTTTTTTTTTTTGCCACTTTTTGGTCCTAAGGTCATTTTGACCAGGCCCCAGAATTTCAACACCTCTAATTTCCCATCATGTACGTAGGTAATGTGCCTATAGAGTGAAGTATCCTTTCCGGTATTAATGGCACTAATATGACCTGATATTCTCCGTCTTAATTCTTGTGTGGTTTTCCCCACATACAATTTTGGGCAGTTACAAGAGGCGATATAGATAATACCGCTACTGCGACAGTTGAAGTGCTCCCTGATTGTATATTCACGTCTATCTACTGGGTTGTTAAACTTTTTCACTCTGGGTAGGTATTTACAAAAAGTGCAGTTGCCACATGGGAATGACCCCACGATATTTGATCGTAACCAATTTGTATTTATTATCTCTCTTTTAGGAAGAAAACTGTGGACAAGTTTATCCTTCAGGCTTGGTCCCCTTCTCTACGTGACACTCGGATATGGTGACAAAACCGGACTCAACTCATCATCACTGGTGAGTATTCTCCAGTGTGTTTTCAAGATTTTCATTATCTCATGATTATTGCAGTCATAAGTTCCTATACATCTTATCCTCTTTTCTTCCTGTCTCTGAGCTTTACTGGATTCACTGGATAATAGAACCTCCCTATTAGTACTTACAGCACGATTAAATGCTTTTTTGAGGCATTTTCGTGGATAGCCTCTGGCCCTGAATCTTTTGAATAACTCATCTGCTTCATTTTTGAAGCTTTCTTCTGTGGTGCAGTTTCTCCTTGCCCTTAAATACTGCCCCACAGGTATTCCCTCCTTCAAGGCCCTCGGGTGCCAGCTCGTCCAGTAAAGCAGACTATTTGTAGAGGTCGGCTTGCGATGAATTTCTGTTAAAAGTTGTCCATCTATATCTTTTTGGATGGATAAGTCTAGGAAGCAGATATGACTTTGGTGAATTTCAAAAGTAAAATGCATCCCTATCCTGTTGTGATTTAGTGTCTCAACAAAATCAATAAATTCCTGTTTGTTACCTTCCCAAAATATCAAAATGTCATCAATAAACCTCCCCCAAAATAATATGTGACTGGTGAACTGTGCAAACGTGTCAGAAAAAACAATAGTGTTTTCCCACCACCTCAAAAATAAATTTGCAAAAGTCGGTGCACATGGGGTCCCCATTGCGGTACCCTTCATCTGTTGGTAGAAGGTACTGTTGCATAGGAAATAATTGTGAGTCAAAATAAATTTCAATAGAGAAATAACAAAATCATTGTGCTTGTGAAAACTAGTACTTTTCATGTCCAGAAAGTGTTTTATAGCTTTTAGGCCCAGCTTGTGATCAATATTTCTATATAGGGCCTCCACATCTAGGCTGGCCAAATATGTTGATGGAGATAGTGAGATTTCCTTGATTTTATTAAGGGTATCAGTGGTATCTTTTAGATACGAGGGTAGTGATGTTACAAATGGTCTCGATATCTCGTCCACATACTCACTCGCTGGTTGGGTCAGGGAATCATTCCCTGATACTATCGGCTGTCCAGGTATTTGATTCTTCCTCTTATGCACTCTTTGTCGGATTTTCTTGTAGGGTCTGATATATTTCGCTATCCATCAACAGCCTATTTACCATTTCTTCATAGTTATCCCTGTCTTGAATTACTATGTTACCCCCTTTATCACTTGGTTTCATAATTATGTCTTTGTTGGTTCTTAGTTCCTCTAGTGCTTTAGTTTCCTCCTCTGTGAGGTTCACATAGGTGGTGTCTTTTTTCATTTTTATCTTATCGATATCTTTCGTTACCAACTGTACAAAAGCCTCTATTTGTCTAAATTGTGAAAAGGGGTAAGTCCATCTGGATCTTGGTTTAAGGTTTGTTAGTGGAGGTACAATCTCTAGGCTATAGCCCTCACTCTCCAATTGCAAACTTTCTAAGGTCTGCAAGGCCTCTTGTTCCTTCTGGATCAATTTACTAGTATCTGTGTTTATACTGCTGTATTGATTGTGCAGTGCTAGTTTTCGTGCGAATAAGTTAATATCTTTGATCCACATGAATTTATCAAAGCTAGGTACTGGTGTAAATGTGAATCCTTTTTTCAACAGTGTTACTTGTGCCCCAGTGAGTGAAATGGATGAGAGGTTTATAATTTGTGTAGTATCCACATTCATATTCTCAATTATTTCATGCTGTAACCCCACTTCTCCCTGTCCCTCAGTTGGACATTGCTCTGCCCTAAAAAAAGAGGGGCTATGGGTGGTGTAACGAGGGGTGCTGTCCCAAAGAAATTTGTATTTCCTACTGACGTCTGACTTTGATTTTGTTGTACTGTCAGATTCGTACCATTTGCACTTATTTGTGTTGGTGCCAATGGTGTTGTTTCTGGGGGGTTCAGGACTCCTATATTTGTTTTGGGTCTTGTTGATGTCATACCACTTGGATTGGGAAATGCAAAGGCACCCAAGAAGGAGGATTCTCCAGATTGTACCGGTTGTATATATTCTGATATATTGTTTTTCGACACAGGATTCCCAGTTTTTTTCTGATTCCGAAACCGATTGTATCGCACTTTTCTTTTTGTGCCTCCCTTAATATTAGGGCCCTTATTGGTGCTTTCGGTGCCAGAGGTATCAGATTCCGAATAGTCCGTATATCTAGTATTTCTCACTTGATAATTCTGTTTATTTTTCCAACTATATATATGATTTGTATCAAAATCCAGTCTATCACGGATGTATTTACGATGTTTCCTCTCCTTTATTTCTTCTTTTAGGGTCTCAAGATTTTTCTGCAATCTAAGTTCCTGATTTTTGAACTCAGGGTGCTGACCAAATGTAAGTATCTCTTTGACTTCTTGATTTAATTGCTCCGCTATGCGTTCAAAGCAATGTTTTTCGTATTCAACCATGAATTGCATAAGTTTTAGTGAGCCCTCTGTTTGGATGTCATCCCATCTTTTGATGTATTCAGGGTCTTCCGTGTGAATATTGGGTCTTAGAGTGCGTCTCAAACCCCTATAAACATTTTTTTTACTCAAATAGGTCTCTAGGCTGGCTATTTCCCACCAAGACCGGTAATATTGTCTATAGGTTTTCCCAAGGTTTTTAAAACCTGTTAATATGTCCGTGTTGTTGAGGGGAATAGCCTGTTGTGAAAAAAACCTGTGTTGCTTCCAAAGTAAGCGTCTCTTTGTTAATACCTTGTGCCAAGAAGCCTGCCATAACATATATATGTAAGGGCTCAATTTTGGGGGGGAGGGATAACCCCTATTCAGGAAATAATGTTCAAAGACCCTTATTAGAGACCCTCAGGATATTACTATAAATTTTTCTATGGTCTTGTTAGGCCAACAAATCCCTGTAGGGGTCACTAACTAATATTTGAAAAAATCTATAAACTTTTATCTTTATTAATGTCAAACTACGACTTACATACACAAACTTGTTTAAAATTGTCAAGGTGCAGTGAGATGATATAAGGCTATTAATTTCTATATGCTAAATAACTCTTAGCTATATTGGGATATTCCCTTCTGCCTATAGGGTGCGCTAACGAGGCACATACAATCATATGCTTGAGAGTACGGAAACACTATTGTTTTTTCTGACACGTTTGCACAGTTCACCAGTCACAAATTATTTTGGGGGAGGTTTATTGATGACATTTTGATATTTTGGGAAGGTAACAAACAGGAATTTATTGATTTTGTTGAGACACTAAATCACAACAGGATAGGGATGCATTTTACTTTCGAAATTCACCAAAGTCATATCTGCTTCCTAGACTTATCCATCCTAAAAGATATAGATGGACAACATTTAACAGAAATTCATCGCAAGCCGACCTCTACAAATAGTCTGCTTTACTGGACGAGCTGGCACCCGAGGGCCTTGAAGGAGGGAATACCTGTGGGGCAGTATTTAAGGGCAAGGAGAAACTGCACCACAGAAGAAAGCTTCAAAAATGAAGCAGATGAGTTATTCAAAAGATTCAGGACCAGAGGCTATCCACGAAAATGCCTCAAAAAAGCATTTAATCGTGCTAGAAGTACTAATAGGGAGGTTATATTATCCAGTGAATCCAGTAAAGCTCAGAGACAGGAAGAAAAGAGGATAAGATGTATAGGAACTTATGACTGCAATAATCATGAGATAATGAAAATCTTGAAAAAACACTGGAGAATACTCACCAGTGATGATGAGTTGAGTCCGGTTTTGTCACCATATCCAAGTGTCACGTAGAGAAGGGGACCAAGCCTGAAGGATAAACTTGTACAAAGTTTTCTTCCTAAAAGAGAGATAATAAATACAAATTGGTTACGATCAAATATCGTGGGGTCATTCCCATGTGGCAACTGCACTTTTTGTAAATACCTACCCAGAGTGAAAAAGTTTAACAACCCAGTAGATAGACGTGAATATACAATCAGGGAGCACTTCAACTGTCGCAGTAGCGGTATTATCTATATCGCCTCTTGTAACTGCCCAAAATTGTATGTGGGGAAAACCACACAAGAATTAAGACGGAGAATATCAGGTCATATTAGTGCAATTAATACTGGAAAGGATACTTCACTCTATAGGCACATTACCTACGTACATGATGGGAATTTAGAGGTGTTGAAATTCTGGGGCCTGGTCAAAATGACCTTAGGACCAAAAAGTGGCAATTTAGATCAAAAACTCTTGCAAGAAGAAGCAAAGTGGATACATAGGTTACAAACCTTGAGTCCAAGAGGCCTTAATGAAGGGTTTTTGTTAACAGCCTTCATCTAACATAGTTAAATATTATTGATACATATTATTGTCAAAAAAGACAGTCAACACATAACACCACAGGACTCACAAGTTGGCAGCCAACATCCCAGCGTAGATAACATCAGGAAGGAGATATAAACTCAATCTCAGAGTCAGTGGAAATTGAAAGAGATTCAGGGACATTGATATAGTTCCTCCTGAGTCTAGATTGACAAATATCTAAAATAATGAATAAGGCTAACTAGCAATGTCTGACATAAAGTAACGTCTGCCAATAGCAATGACTAGTAACGTCTGTCACTAGCAACGACTAGTAATATCCGACACATAGGAAGGAGCCCCATATAAGAGATGACGCATATGGATATAGGATCAAAGAATTGGAACAATGTAAATATCCCTATGAACTGTGATAGTATGGTCCACAAGAATGTGGAGATATATATCTGTGTGAAGAAAAACAGAAGGGGAACCCTCAATAGGATAACTGGCCGAGAAGCCCTTCCAGTGATGAAGGGGTTAAGACTGATGCTGCGATACAAGTTACCATTGATGACAGGAAGGGGTTAAGATCAATGTTGTTATGTGAGGCATCAGCCACGTCACATTGCAAGGACGGCTTGCCCGATATCGTACCTATCAGATGTTCCCAGGAGCGGCGGTCAGCTATGACGTGGAAGAGAAGGAGGGTACGCAGCACACGCTCGCTGTGGTTGGTGTCACGTGGGGATCGTGCACAGAAAGGGGGGGCGGAGCATGGGCGTGGAGGGTGCGCGTCATAGGGCAGGCACTATGCTGAATGGCCACTGCCTCTGTCAATAGGAGAGGAAGATACAATGTTGATAGGAGCGCTGGGATGGGCGGCACCTTTATACATTTAAAAGGAGTTAACTGTGGGCGCGCGCACGTCTATACCCACTTCCCCTGACAAAGCCACATAGTGGCGAAACATGGCGGGAGGGGTGTAACGGTGTAGCGTTTCACGTTTTAAACAGGGACAGTGAGAGATTGAGGGAGCAACAATGAAGGCACAGTGATATCAATCCAATGTTATAATGCACAAGGGAGTCTGACCGAGTCTACCTAGCTACTGCACAGGGTTATTTTAGTGAGTGCACAGTGATAACAGGGAGCAGTAACTCGTGCTGCAATCAAGCATTTAGCAGTGAGTGAGTGCACAGTTAGTGCACAGTGACGACAGTCAGCAGCAACCCGTGCTGCAATTGAACATCCAGTAACTACACCGCACTACAGGGGGGCACCTATCAGAAAATTGAGTAGACTGTAAATACGGTTATCCCATAATAAGAGCATAGGGAATGGTGCCATCTGGAGCTTGCATGCACGGATAGACTGCAATATACAGTGTACTCATCAGTCCTGTATCCCATGTGCAGTGGATCAACAGTGGATCAACAACTTGGAAAATAAAAAGGTTGTTGATAAAGAAAGGACCAGTCCTAATTACCCCATAATAAATATAAAAAAATAAAAAATATATAAGAGGTTCTCTCAAGCATATAATTGTATGTGCCTCGTTAGCGCACCCTATAGGCAGAAGGGAATATCCCAATATAGCTAAGAGTTATTTAGCATATAGAAATTTATAGCCTTATATCATCTCGCTGCACCTTGACAATTTTAAACAAGTTTGTGTATGTAAGTCGTAGTTACATACACATAAGTTTAAAGATAAGTTTATAGATTTTTTCAAATATTAGTTAGTGACCCCTACAGGGATTTGTTGGTCTAACAAGACCATAGAAAAATGTATTCTATATATCTAATCCCTTATATGGGCAACCTTTTACCTGCCCCTTATTGGTATCGTTATGACCTGTATACACGGGTGAGGTGTTAACCTTCCAGGACCTGGGAGAGGGCGGCACCTGACAGACCTTCGGTGGCACAGTGATCTTTCAGGACCTGAGAGGAGGCGGGACTAGACGTAATTAATCTAACGGATCCCCGCCCTCCCCCTTGGACACATGCTGCAATTCCATATGACGCTTCCCACGTGCGCAATGACGCTACACACTGACGTGGGGTCACGTCAGGACTGATGAGTTTTTGGGCTATATAAATAAATGAAACGCGTAGGGTCATTTTTTCACTCTCTCTGAGCACCTTTAATTAGGTTTCTTTAGCACCCTTTTAATCAGATGGTTAGGGGTCTATCTTTTCACTGTCCTCTGTAACATTCATTACACACAATCAAAATAGATTATTAGGGGGTGTAACGGATCACCTGGCACCCAGACTGAGTACCTCCGTTAATGGATGCTCCTAGCGTTTCCTGAGGTTTCCAAGCACTCTGGCAGATACCACCATCACTGAACCGAAGAAGCATATAAATCCTCTCAAGCATATGAATGCTGTAGACAGCTGAATAGGAAACCATACGAATAGGTTTACGCTCCTAGCAGTCAAACTGGAACAGCATACCATAAATCCTCCCCCAAGAATGAGACGACACTTCACTTTGAGGGTTAAAACAGGAACTGACTTTATTTAGACATAGCACACCTACTTTAACCCCCCTCAGCAGCCTAATTTACATACAATAGGGCACATGGAGGACTATGGTACAAGGAAGGGTGGGGCCAGACAATAGGAAGGGCTGATGGGAGATTGAGGAGGGACAGAGGAGCTGGTTTAAACTGGTCTCCCAGTGTCCCTGAGACAACACCTTGCTGGGGAAACAATGGGACAGGAAAAAGGGGGAGGAGAAGAGCACAGAACAGCAATGCCTTTAACATAGCAAACATTACAGTAAGAGCAAGATATATACAGTTTACAATACATAGCAATACAATTTAAGCAAACCCATAATAACATACATAATATTTATTGCCTGAATGCAATCTGCTACACAGTCTTAAAGGGCATTGTTCCTAAAAGTCATAATACGTCCACGGATGGTCCTTAAAGGGCAGTAGCAGCAATATAAAATACCACATGCCCAAATTGCATTCAACGTACAAATTTACCAGGGGCCATAGTCAGCAGGTAGGAGGCGGGTAGCCAGGCCTCTCCAATGCCCAGTGGCGAGGCGGGTTCCGCCACATTTCTCCCCTTTCCCATTGAGACTATCCAGACTCCAGACCTCCAGTCGGTCTGGGGCTCTGATAGTCAGCCGGCTTTTCTCACAGGGTGTAGTTGTCTCTATGGCCCCCTGCCACTTGTGCCCAGTTGTAGATCCATGGCTTGGGGGGAAGGTAACCAGGGTGCCCTCTCACCTGGTGGAACAAAGCTGTTGCTGGGGGGAAGGGGTAACAGGCTCCTCTCTCTGCGACACCCTCCCTTGTTGTAGGGGAAAACAGACTGCCTCTCCTTCCAATACATTGTCCTGTTGTTGTGGACTAGGACAGACTGTCCCTATCCCCAGTGGTGTAGGTGCAGAGACTACGGTCCCATCTGCACTGTTGAGGGGCTTACAGTCTCCCCTTGGTGGGCTAGGCTGCCGCTGGGGAGGGGGAACGAGACTCTCCCCTCCCGGTGGAATATTCTGCCGCTGGGGATCTGGGCCAACTGCCCAGCATCCCTGTAGGGTCAGTAGAGAGACAGCAGTCCCATCTCCACCTGCCATCTGTGGGTCTTCCCAGGACTAGTCGATAAGGTCCCTCATTTCTGGGGCTGGTTGGGGAGTAGGAGGTACCGAATGCAAGTCTCCTGATGACGGGCTTAGTTGTTGGGGAGGGGGAACGAAACTCACCGCTCCCAATGGTGTACAGTCCATAAGCCCCATCAGGTTAGAGACAGGCGGTGTCACTTGATTATATAAGTCCGCATAATTCTGTTTGATCTCCCACTGCTCTGGTGGTACTTGCAGGGTATAGGGTGACTGACTGGAGCTGAACAGGTGCTGGTAATCCTGCTCCAGTTCCCATTCCTGGACAGCTAGTTCAATCAGGTCTGGCCTTAGGTCTTCGGCCATAGGGAGATCCAGCACGGCCTCTCTGTAGTCAAATATGTCCCAAAGCCGTGACTCTGCCGCACTCCCAAATTCCGGTTCTGCAAAGGTCCCCCATAATAAGCCAGGGCCATTATAATCCTTGCCCTCGGGTTTGTCAAATTTGGCCATTCCGCGAACCCGCTGAACCGCATACCAACGTAGCGCTTGGTATGCATCATCGAGACCCAGTTCCCTCCATGCCAGTGAATTAAGTTGCATCACCAATTCCTCCTGGGCCTGTACTCCCAGCATAGGTATCCGTAGGGCCACTCTGGCCTGTAACCGCTGCTCCTTGCTGGGAAGACGCTCATCTCGCCAACACTGGACATCTTCTAGGGTTTCTTCCCACATCTCTTGTCGGGCGCTCTCTCTGCAGTCCAACCTGGTTGCCTCTCCTATTGGCTTGACCAGTGGTGCCAAGAGGTTCTGTAACCTCCGGTTAAATTCATTTCCTACCTCGAGCATTGTCCAGGGACTCGCTGGTTCTATGCTGCTCCATAATAATTCCTGTGTCTCCAGGGTGTTGTTCCTCTCACACCAGGATGCCATCCCACTGCTTGCCACCAATGTAACGGATGGATGCTCCTAGAGTTTCTTGGGGTTTCCAAGCACTCTGGCAGACACCACCATCACCGAACCGAAGAAGCATATAAATCCTCTCAAGCATATGAATGCTCTAGACAGTTGAATAGGAAACCATACGAATAGGTTTACGCTCCTAGTAGTCAAACTGGAACAGCATACCATAAATCCTCCCCCAAGAATGAGACAACGCTTCACTTTGAGGGTTAAAACAGGAACTGACTTTATTTAGACATAGCACACCTACTTTAAACCCCCCCCCCCCCCAACAGCCTCATTTACATACAATATGGCACATGGAGGACTATGGTACAAGGAAGGGTGGGGCCAGACAATAGGAAGGGCTGATGGGAGATTGAGGAGGGACAGAGCAGCTGGTTTAAACTGGTCTCCCAGTGTCCCTGAGACAACACCTTGCTGGGGAAACAATGGGACAGGAAAAAGGGGGAGGAGAAGAGGCACAGAACAGCAATGCCTTTAACATAGTAAACATTACAGTAAGAGCAAGATATATACAGTTTACAATACATAGCAATACAATTTAACCGAACCCATAATAACATACATAATATTTAAGACAGCCTGAATGCAATCTGCTACACAGTCTTAAAGGGCATTGTTCCTAAAAGTCATAATACGTCCACGGATGGTCCTTAAAGGGCCAGTAGCAGCAATATACTGCATGTTGGCCAGGCCACACTGCTCTTGGTTTCTTGGAACATATATGCAAATTAGCATATCTTTCTTCTGCTGGAAAGGTTATTTGCACATATTTGAGAACCATTTTTATTATAGAAACTGCCTAATATACAGTGGATATAAAAAGTCTACACACCCCTGTTAAAATGTCAGGTTTCTGTGACCTATAAACTGTACAACTCAATTGAAAAACAAACTGAAATCTTTTAGGTAGAGGGACGGAAAAATATAAAAATAAAATATTAAGGTTGCATAAGTGTGCATACCCTTAAACTAATACTTTGTTGAAGCACCTTTTGATTTTATTACAGCACTCAGTCTTTTTGGGTATAAGTCTATCAGCATGGCACATTTTGACTTGGCAAGATTTGCCCACTCTTCTTTGCAAAAATACTCCAAATATGTCAGATTGCGAGGGCTTCTCCTGTGCACAGCCCTCTTCAGATCACCCCACAGATTTTCAATTGGATTCAGGTCTGGGTTCTGGCTGGGCCATTCCAAAACTTTAATCTTCATCTGGTGAAGCTATTCCTTTGTTGATTCGGATGTATGATTTGGGTCGTTTTCATGCTGAAAGATGAAGTTCATCTTCGTGTTCAGCTTTCTAGCAGAAGCCTTAAGGTTTTGTGCCAATATTGACTGGTATTTGGAACTGTTCATAATTCCCTCTACCCTAACTAAGGCCCCAGTTCCAGCTGAAGAAAAGCAGCCCCAAAGCATGATGCTGCCACCACCACGCTTCACTGTGGGTATGATGTTCTTTTGGTGATGTGCAGTGTTGTTTTTGCGCCAAACATATCTTTTAGAATTATGGCCGAAAAGTTCAACCTTGGTTTCATCAGACCATAACACCTTTTCCCACATGCTTTTGGGAGACTTCAGATGTGTTTTTACAAAATGCAGCCTGGCTTGGATGTTTTTCTTCGTAAGAAAAGGCTTTTGTCTTGCCACTCTACCGCATAGCCAAGACATATGAAGAATACGGGAGATCGGTATCTCTTGGTAGCCTCCCAGACCAGTTTTCTTATCGTCTTTTCATCAATTTTGGAGGGACGTCCAGTTCTTGGTAATGTCACTGTTGTGCTATATTTTTTCCACTTGATGATGACTGTCTTCACAGTGTTCCATAGTATATCTAATGCCTTCTTTTGTACCCTTCTCCTGACTGATACCTTTTAACAATGAGATCCCTCTGATGCTTTGGCTGCTCTCTGTGGACCATGGCTTTTGCTGTGGGATGTGACTAAGAAAATTTCAGGAACGACCAACTAGAGCAGCTGAACTTTATTTGGGGTTAATCAAAGGCACTTTAAATGATGGCAGGTGTATGCTGACTCCTATTTTACACGATTTTGAATGTGACTGCTTAATTCTGAACACAGCTACATCACCAGTATATGTGCACAATTATGGAACCACATTATTTTATTTTTGTTTTCTTCCCTCCACCTAAAAGATTGTTTTTTAATTGAGTGGTACAGTTTATAGGTCACGTTAAAGGTGGAAAAAGTTCTGAAATGATTTATCTTTATCTCATTTTTTTACAGCAGAGAAACCTGAAATTTTAATAGGGGTGTGTAGACTTTTTATATCCACTGTATGTGAGATCTATTGTAGGCTAGGCAACATTTATCTTGGTATCTGGGAAAAATATATGCAGATTAGCAGGTCTAACATCTGGTGGCATGACTTTCTTTTCCTTTTTGATAGGAAAGAAAATTTGAATCCCCAAAACCCTTTCCCAGAAACCTTAAGATATGCAAATTACTGTCACCACCAGACCTTTGAGAAGTTCTGATAGACATTCTTCAGTACCTCCTGCATGATCTTCTTTTGTTTTGCTTTCGTTTTGACATCTCTCCTCCCTCTCCCAGCTATCATCTATTAGCAGTGATTGCCTCCCTATATATCTCCTCCCCATACTGCCTCACCTTGTGGTTTATATTACATCCTGGATTGTGCTCTCTGCTAGAAGTTGCTACAGCTGGGTTTTCAGTAAGTCTATTTCTGTATTTGTTGTTTTCCTGTTGGCTTGATTCTAGGTGACCCTGACTCCCTCCGTATTAAGTGCAGGGAGCAGGTGGTCGTGTCCCCTCACTATTATAGGGTTTGCAGGTGTCATTCAGTCTAGGTATGTGGACATGTAACCTTCTATCACTGAGATCTTTGCATGGGCTGAGAAGACAGGGAGAGCTTCAGGGCTTTAATAGGGGTCACCCTTTTGTTCCTTAGTTTTGGATCAAGCCAGTCGGATCCTTATTTGTAACTTCTTGTTTTCTGTTACACCATCCGTGACAATTACCTTTCCAGCAGACACCAGATATGCTAATTTGCATATGTTTCCCAGAAACCAAAAGCAGTATTACCTAGCACACAACACATCTCACAGATACTCTCCATAATGAGAAAGAGTACCCATTTATTTGCCTGAAACCCAGCCTGAAACCCAGAGAAGCATATTACTCAGTTGGTCTCTCCTATTTGATCTAGGCAGAATCAATTTGGATTATAAGTTTTTAAAAAACGGAACCAAAATGAATTTCAAGAAATTTGTATATCTCTACTTTATACCAAAGGAGTACTAAATCTGCCCTCAATGAGCGAGAAAACAGCTTGGTTTTCAATAGGAGTCAATATATTGAGTAGCCTGGGATATAACAGTATAAAAAACATAACAGGGATTTCTAGAAGACAAATATAGTAGTGCTATTGTACACCCTGAGACAGACAGGCCCAAGAGTTTCTGTTCATCACTTTAAGTGTAGTAATTAACCATGGCAATGTGACAAACTTTATCCTTGCCTGTTCCCACATGTGTTCAAGCATAAATGTATGCCATTTGTTCTTTGAAAATAGCACATTCTGAAGAAGATATTTTCTGCTATGGTGATATGAAGTTTGACATTGCCAATCAAGTTCCATTTGTATGCTCAAGGTGCTATTCATAAACTGTTGCCACTGTTATGGGCAAACAATAGGTCATTATCCCAATTAATGGGAAATTCATTATCAAACTTTCTCAGAAATGTCAAACTAATTACGGCACAGTTATGTTTACTAAGTGAAGAATTTAAAACACTATAGGCCATATAAGGAATATTATTATTAACCACTTAAGGACCACAGGTTTATACCCCCCTAGTGACCAGGCCCTTTTTTACAAATCGGCACTCCACAACTTTAGCGGTTTATTGCTCGGTCATGCAACTTACCACCCAAATGAATTTTACCTCCTTTTCTTCTCACTAATAGAGCTTTCATTTGGTGGTATTTCATTGCCGCTGACATTTTTACTTTTTTTGTTATTAATCGAAATTTAACGATTTTTTTGCAAAAAAATGACATTTTTCACTTTCAGCTGTAAATTTTTGCAAAAAAAACGACATCCATATATACATTTTTCGCCAAATTTATTGTTCTACATGTCTTTGATAAAAAAAAAATGTTTGGGCAAAAAAATAAATGGTTTGGGTAAAAGTTATAGCATTTGCAAACTATGGTACAAAAATGTGAATTTCCGCTTTTTGAAACAGCTCTGACTTTCTGAGCACCTGTCATGATTCCTGAGGTTCTACAATGCCCAAACAGTAGAAAACCCCCACAAATGACCCCATTTCGGAAAGTAGACACCCTAAGGTATTCGCTGATGGGCATAGTGAGTTCATAGAACTTTTTATTTTTTGTCACAAGTTAGCGGAAAATGATGATGATTTTATTTTTTTTATTTTTTCTTACAAAGTCTCATATTCCACTAACTTGCGACAAAAAATAAAAAATTCTAAAAACTTGCCATGCCCCTCACGGAATACCTTGGGGTGTCTTCTTTCCAAAATGGGGTCACTTGTGGCGTAGTTATACTGCCCTGGCAATTTAGGGGCCCAAATGTGTGAGAAGAACTTTGCAATCAAAATGTGTAAAAAATGACCGGTGAAATCCAAAAGGTGCACTTTGGAATATGTGCCCCTTTGCCCACCTTGGCAGCAAAAAAGTGTGACACATCTGGTATCGCCATACTCAGGAGAAGTTGGGGAATGTGTTTTGGGGTGTCATTTTACATATACCCATGCTGGGTGAGAAAAATATCTTGGTCAAATGCCAACTTTGTATAAAAAAATGGGAAAAGTTGTCTTTTGCCAAGATATTTCTCTCACCCAGCATGGGTATATTTAAAATGACACCCCAAAACACATTCCCCAACTTCTCCTGAGTACGGCGATACCAGATGTGTCACACTTTTTTGCTGCCAAGGTGGGCAAAGGGGCACATATTCCAAAGTGCACCTTTCAGATTTTGCAGGCCATTTTTTACACATTTTGATTGCAAGGTACTTCTCACACATTTGGGCCCCTAAATTGCCAGGGCAGTATAACTACCCCACAAGTGACCCCATTTTGGAAAGAAGACACCCCAAGGTATTCCGTGAGGGGCATGGCGAGTTCCTAGAATTTTTTATTTTTTGTCACAAGTTAGCGGAAAATGATGATTTTTTTTTTTTTTCTTTTTTCCTTACAAAGTCTCATATTCCACTAACTTGCGACAAAAAATAAAAAATTCTAGGAACTCGCCATGCCCCTCACGGAATACCTTGGGGTGTCTTCTTTCCAAAATGGGGTCACTTGTGGCGTAGTTATACTGCCCTGGCAATTTAGGGGCCCAAATGTGTAAGAAGTACCTTGCAATCAAAATGTGTAAAAAATGGCCGGTAAAATCCGAAAGGTGCACTTTGGAATATGCGCCCCTTTGCCCACCTTGGCATCAAAAAAGTGTGACACATCTGGTATCGCCGTACTCAGGAGAAGTTGGGCAATGTGTTTTGGGGTGTCATTTTACATATACCCATGCTGGGTGAGAGAAATATCTTGGCAAAAGACAACTTTTCCCATTTTTTTATACAAAGTTGGCATTTGACCAAGATATTTTTCTCACCCAGCATGGGTATATGTAAAATGACACCCCAAAACACATTGCCCAACTTCTCCTGAGTACGGCGATACCACATGTGTGACACTTTTTTGCAGCCTAGATGCGCAAAGGGGCCCAAATTCCTTTTAGGAGGGCATTTTTAGACATTTGGATCCCAGACTTCTTCTCACACTTTCGGGCCCCTAAAAAGCCAGGGCAGTATAAATACCCCACATGTGACCCCACTTTGGAAAGAAGACACCCCAAGGTATTCAATGAGGGGCATGGCGAGTTCCTAGAATTATTTTTTTTTTTGCATAAGTTAGCGGATATTGATTTTTTTTAGTTTTTTTCTCACAAAGTCTCACTTTCCGCTAACCTAGGACAAAAATTTCAATCTTTCATGGACTCAATATGCCCCTCACGGAATACCTTGGGGTGTCTTCTTTCCGAAATGGGGTCACATGTGGGGTATTTATACTGCCCTGGCTTTTTAGGGGCCCTAAAGCGTGAGAAGAAGTCTGGAATATAAATGTCTAAAAATGTTTACGCATTTGGATTCCGTGAGGGGTATGGTGCGTCCATGTGAGATTTTATTTTTTGACACAAGTTAGTGGAGTATGAGACTTAGTAAGAAAAAACAAAAACAAAAACAAACAAAAAATTTCCGCTAACTTGTGCCAAAAAAAATGTCTGAATGGAGCCTTACCAAGGGGGGGGGGGGGGGGTGATCAATGACAGGGGGGTGATCAATGACAGGGGGGTGATCACCCATATAGACTCCCTGATCACCCCCCTGTCACTGATCACCCCCCCTGTAAGGCTCCATTCAGACATCCGCATGATTTTTTACGGATCCATGGATACATGTATCGGATCCACAAAACGCATGCGGACGTCTGAATGGAGCCTTACAGGGGGGTTATCAATGACAGGGGGTGATCAGGGTAATCACCCCCTGTCACTGATCACCCCCCCTGTAAGGCTCCATTCAGACATCCGCATGATTTTTTACGGATCCATGGATACATGTATCGGATCCACAGAACGCATGCGGACGTCTGAATGGAGCCTTACAGGGGGGTTATCAATGACAGGGGGTGATCAGGGTAATCACCCCCCTGTCACTGATCACCCCCCCTGTAAGGCTCCATTCAGACATCCGCATGATTTTTTACGGATCCATGGATACATGGATCGGATCCACAAAACGCATGCGGACGTCTGAATGGAGCCTTACAGGGGGGTTATCAATGACAGGGGTGATCAGGGTGATCACCCCCCTGTCACTGATCACCCCCCCTGTAAGGCTCCATTCAGACATCCGCATGATTTTTTACGGATCCATGGATACATGGATCGGATCCACAGAACGCATGCGGACGTCTGAATGGATCCTTACAGGGGGGTTATCAATGACAGGGGGTGATCAGGGTAATCAGGGTGATCACCCCCCTGTCACTGATCACCCCCCCTGTAAGGCTCCAATCAGACATGCGCATGATTTTTTACGGATCCATGGATACATGGATCGGATCCACAAAACGCATGCGGACGTCTGAATGGAGCCTTACAGGGGAGTGATCAATGACAGGGGGTGATCAGGGAGTGTATATGGGTGATCACCCGCCTGTCATTGATCACCCCCCTGTAAGGCTCCATTCAGACGTCCGTATGCTTTTTGCGGATCCGATCCATGTATCCGTGGATCCGTAAAAATCATACGGACGTCTGAACGGAGCCTGACAGGGGGGTGATCAATGACAGGGCGGTGATCAATGACAGGGGGGTGATCAGGGAGTTTATATGGGGTGATCATGGGTGATCAGGGGTTTATAAGGGGTTAATAAGTGACGGGGGGGGGGGGGGTGTGTAGTGTGGTGTTTGGTGCGACTGTACTGACCTACCTGAGTCCTCTGGTGGTCGATCCTAACAAAAGGGACCACCAGAGGACCAGGTAGGAGGTATATTAGACGCTGTTATGAAAACAGCGTCTAATATACCTGTTAGGGGTTAAAAAATTCGGATCTCCAGCCTGCCAGCGAGCGATCGCCGCTGGCAGGCTGGAGATCCACTCGCTTACCTTCCGTTCCTGTGAGCGCGCGCGCCTGTGTGCGCGCGTTCACAGGAAATCTCGCGTCTCGCGAGATGACGCCTATTGGCGTTAGTGTGACCTGGGAGCGCCGCAGCATTGACGCCTTTCGGCGTTAGTGTGACGGGAGGAGGTTAAGGAACTGTTAGAAATCTTGGAATGTTCAAACATTTCACATATTTGATGAATTTGAAGCAGTACAAATATCTGCTTTATGTATAAATGTGAAGAATGTATACAAGGACAGTTCTATGGCCATTGAGTTGGTAATTACAGAGATATAACTATCTATAACCCTAGTTTGAATCTTGTACAGTGCCTTGAAAAAGTATTCATACCCCTTAAACTTTTCCAATTTTTTTCACATTAACCCCACAACATTTTACATATTTTATTGGGATTTTATGTGATAGACCCACACAAAGTAGAAAGTATGTGTGAAGTCAAAAGAAAATGATACATGATTTTAAGAATTTTTTAATTAAAATCTGGAAAGTATTCAGCCCCCGGGTCAGTACCTTTTTGCTACAATTACAGCTGCAGTTATATTCTTTTAGGGTATGTCTCTACCAGCTTTGCACATCTAGTGTCACCACCAGACATCTGAGAAGCTCTGACAGACATCCTTCAGAACCTCCTCCTTGAGGTTCCTTTGTTTTGCTTTCATTTTCTCATCTCGTTAGCCTCTCTCAGCTGTCATGTAGTTGCACTGATTGCATCCCTTTAAATCCCTTCCCATACTGCATCACTTTGCTGTTTATATTCCTTCCTGGAGTGTGTGCATGCTGATCCTACTTCTGAGTCTTCTACAGATAAGTTTTGTTTGTTCATTTGTGTTTTCCTGTTTGCTGGATCCCAGGTGACCCTGACTCCCTCCGTATCAGTGTAGGGAGCCGGTGGCCGTGTCCCCTCACTATTATAGGGTGTTCAGGTGTTATACAGTCGAGGTACGAGGATATGCGATCATCTACCATTAGGATTTTTGCATAGGCTGAGCAGTTAGGGAGAGAGCCAGGTCTGACGCAGGGCTCTTCCTTTTGTTCCTTAGTTTTGGATCCAGTCAGTCGGATCTTCATTTTGTGTCTTCGAGTTTCCTGTACACCTTCCGTGAGATCTAGAGGCTGACATTTTGCCCATGTTTCTTTGCAAAATTGCTCAAGCTCAGTCAGATTGTATGGAGAACATCTGTGAACAAAAATGTTCAAGTCTTGCCACAGATTCTCAATGGGATTTAGGTCTGGACATTGGGTGATGTGCATTGTTAGTTTTCTGTCACACTTAGTGTTTTGAATTTAGGACAAAAAGTTCAACTTTGGTCTCATCTGACCAAAGCACTTTCTTCCACATGTTTGCTGTGTTCCCTACATGGCTTGTGGAAAACTGCAAAGGGACTTCTTATGGCTTGCTTTCAAAAATGTCTTTCTTCTTTCCAGATTTGTGGAGTACATGACTAATAGTTGTCCTGTGGACACATTCTGCCACCTGACCTATGGATCTCTGCAGCTCCTCCAGAGTGACCATAGGCCTCTTGGCTGCTTCTTTAATTAGCGTTCTCCTTGCCTGGGCTGTCAGTTTAGGTGGATAGCCATGTCTTTGTAGGTTTTCAGTTCTGCCATACTCCTTCCATTCTTGGACGATAGATTGAACACTGCTCCATGAGATGTTCAGAGTTTGGGTTATTTTTTTTATAATCTAATAACAACAAGAACAGGTGCACTCTGAAATCTTACTAAGCCCTCAAACTGATGTTAAAATTGAGAGATTAGCAAACATGTCCTACCAGGACATGTCTGAGCTCGAGCACCGCGCCAAGGTTTCTCAAGTAGCTCGGGTCCTAACACTCACCTACCTGAACCGTATAGGGAATAGCAGGGGCCAGTGGGCGAATTACAGGAGTGTGAGGTCTGATTCACAGACAACTCACCAGTGCTACCATGCTAGCAATGGGAGGAGTCTGCGAGTCCCACTCAGGACTGGCTGGTATCGCCCAGGCTTCACAGGATGGAAAACAGCACATTTAAATTGGAGTTTATACACCTCCATATACAAGCAAACTAACAAGAATAGCGTGGTGTTAAACAGGCAGGAAGTGCTCAAACCCATATGCAGTTGTGCATATGTGTACAGGAGAGCAAATCCTGCACTTGTGGCCCATTGCTAATGGCAACCCCAGCAAAAATGCCCGTGGATGTGATAACCAATATAACAACCTAATAACAGCAAGAACAGGTGCACTCTGCAATTTTACTAAGCCCTCAAACTGATGTTAAAATTGAGAGATTAGCAAACATGTCCTACCAGGAGGACATGTCTGAGCCCGAGCACTGTGCCAAGGTTTCTCTGTATTAGATATATACTTCAATGAAAAGTTTAGTGAAAGAGTGTAGGCGTTCAGGGCATAAGAGCTTATGATATTTGTGGGTAAAACAATCTGGACCTGGAGTGAAGAGTGAAGTCTTCCAGATTTATTTGCTTGGCGAAATTTTTTGTTCCAATCCATCCTTACTAGCCAAGATGCCTGACCTTTTTATAAAGCCATCCAGTGTTTGTTTGGCCAAGCTAAATTTGCTTTTTGTGGTGGGTGATGTGCGTAGGCTCGTTGTACAAGACGCAAGGAGTCATGTAAAGTGTTAAACACAAAAAAACTATCAATTAGCTGGTATTCTTAGATATCAGATTCAGGTACCCTATAATTGTGTTACATAAACCAAGAGAAAAGTGGGTAACCTTTAAAATATAACTTGTATTAGTATATATCTATAAAATAAGCCCATATGTGAATAGTGCGAATTAAATGAGCGGGATATAATTACCCCGATTTGGGTAGGTTTGTGGTTATCTAGGGAGGGGAAAGGATAGTGGGGGAGGGGGCTGCTGGGTCTCTGCCCCTACTACTCACCCTAATAAATCAATCCCTATCCTATCCACCGCACACCTCTTATGCAGTCCCTATGTCCTTCCCTGAACAATGCAATGACTGCCCAGCTTCATCCTGAAGGGGGAGGAAAGAGGGGGGCAGGAGACCCTAAATCACAAAGCTACCTACACCAGATATTGTGTACCCAGGTCCCTGGGACACACTCTATACAACGCTTGGATTAAAAAACCCTGCGTCCTGCATATCCAGGCACTCAGGTGTCACAAGTCATGTATACACCCAATTTCAATGGTATGAGATTGATGCCAGAATCTATGCTTACAAGACACCATATGACAGCCCGACGCGTTTCTCTGGTCTCACCAGTTCATCAGGGACCTTGACACATTGATGTCAGCAACAAAAAATGGACTGTCCCTCCGAAGGAGGGGGTCAATACAAGCATCAAAACAAGATACACAGAAATCAATAGCGAAAACTGTCATGATATAAATGTCACTTCACAACCTCCCAATGTATTGGCAGTATACCATTATACCAAGACTACATAGGGCGGCTTGAACAAAGAAATTACTTATCTTTGGAAAAGACAGTCAGTGGACATGTTCCCAAGATTGCAGGTCTCGCATCGTACTTCCTGCTGGCCTGGTAGCTAGATCCCGCGTATGGCAGTACCGCTCCGACAGCCGGCACGGCCGCACTATTTAAAGCCGCCCGCGCTGTCCGGAGACCGCCCATCCTTCCGATCACATGATCCATCACGTGACCGCAACGTCATGGTCACATGGGATACCATGTGATTGCAGGTCCTGCGACCATACTGCATCAGAATGCAGTACGTGGGGAGGCAACCAGGTAGGGAGCGGGCAAGAAATGTTCAAACCCCGCCCACCTCTCCCACATACAGGAATACCCTACGGAGGTGTTAGATATTAACTCCCGTGGGAATAGAGCGGCAACTCATGTGCGGGGGTTAACTTATAGGGCAATGTACCCCCGCACCTGTTATTAAACTAGGACATCAAATCCATATATAGGGGCAGCTGTTCTTCACCAAGTGGTGCCAGAAACATTGCCCAGAGTATTTAAATGCCAGTGGAGGGTCCAAAAGTTATGAACTAAGATCATTCGCATCATCCCCTACCCATCACATAGGGATCTTACTGATGCATTCATTAGTCATGAAAAAAGTATATCTCCACAGCAAGATAGGCATAATAAACTGAAACTATATATAAGAGCTAAGCAGGAGGCTCGGGTTTATTTCAAATGAAACAGCCAAATGAAAGCTGTTCATTTAAACCTCTTGGTTGGACACTTTTTAATTAAAAAATCCACCAAGTTTCTCTTTGAAGGATTTTTTTTTATCCCAATCCCCCCCCCCCCCCAGAAGGCTTCAATGCCCATAAACCGGACCCATGAGTAGTCACCCCCATGTCACATGGCGCGCCAGGGGGTATCTCTTCCTTGATGTAGATCCCCCAGATGTTCCCCTATCCTCCTGCGCAGCTCCCGTCTTGTCTTGCCCACATATTCAAGTCCACAGCCACATCGTGCCCGATATATTACCGCTCTTGTACAGCAATTCACAAATTGTTTGATATCATACGTTTTATTAGTCACATAGCTCTTAAATGTGTGACCCTGTCTAATATACGGGCATGCGATGCATCCACTACATCAGTATGAGCCTCTAGGTGGTTTCAACCAAGTGGTTGGTACTGTAGTTGTCCCAGAGTAGTGGCTATGCACCACATGATCCCGTATAGTGCGTCCTCTACGATAAGTTACTTGAGGATTGGGGGTCACCACTTTGGCTATTTCTGAGTCCAACAACAGGGGACCCCAATGTCTCATCAAAATTCTTTTGATCTCCTCCGCCCCCATATCATATGTGCCAATCAGGCATATCAATTTTTTTTTGCTCAAGATCCACTCGGATGCAGTAGACTTGTGCGATCAGAGGTAAGTGCTCTTTGGTACGCTTTTCTCAGCACATGATCCGGGAAGCCTTTTGCAAGAAACCTCTGACGGAGGTCCCCTGCCGGTTCCTTGAACTGCCGAATAGTGGAACAATTCCTCTTCATGCGGAGGTATTGTCCCGTGGGGATCCCTCGTTTGAGTGGCTCTGGATGTTAACTCACCCAATCAAGGAGGGAGTTAGTAGACGTCGGTTTTCTAAATGTCTCTGTGCAAATTTCCCCTCAGGTCCTCTATCAATATGAATGTCTAGGAACGGCAGGAACTGTGCAGATGTCTCATATGTGACCCAGATTGTTTGCATTGAGGGTATCCACCAGTTGTATAATGAAAATGTCATCAATATATCTGGCCCACATCACCACAGGTACGGTGAGGCGGGCTAGGGGGGGGGTCGGTGAACACCACCTCCCTCTCCCACCAACAAATTTGCATACGATGGGGCACAGGGACTCCCCATCGCGGTGCCCCTGAGCTGGTGGTAGTAGGATCCGTCAAAAACAAAATAGTTTGATGTCAAAGTGAAATGCAACAACTTCAAAACAAACGCATTATGATTCGCAAAATGGCAGCCCCTAGTGGTCAGGAAATCATCCACTGCCCTAAGGCCCAACTCGTGCGGAATGGAGGAGTATAAAGCTTCCACGTCTATGGATGCTAGAAGGCAATCATCCTCCAACATTACTCCCTTCAACCTTGCCAATAGACCACTGGTATCTCTTGTATAGGATGGTAATGCCTTAACAAAGGGGGCCAATATCTGGTCCACATAAACACCTACATTTTGGTTGAGGCTGTTGATTCCCAGAACAATCGGCCGTCCTTTGAGGGGGGACGTTCCCTTGTGAATTTTTGGTAATGAGTAGAAGGTTGCTACTATGTGATATCGACATTCCAGGAATGCAAATTCATCCTGAGAGATGAGGCCTTGTTCCATCGCCTCTTTAACTATTTGATGAAGTTGTAATTGGTAATGTTTAGTCAGATTTTCCTCCAATCTCTCATATGTTTCTGAGTCAGACAACAGCCTCAAACACATGTCCTTATATTGTGGGGTGTCTAGGACCACAACATTGCCCCCCTTGTCAGAGGGTTTAATCGTCAGATCTTTATCTTTTTCCAGATTCCTTAGCGCCAAATGTTCCTCTCTAGTACAATTAAATGTCTTTCTAGGTATAATCAGATGATCCAAATCTGTGAGGACCTGATGCAAAAAAAACATCCACACAGGTAGGATCACCCACTGGTGGCATCTTGGTGCTTTTATTTCTTAACGATGTAAAGGGGCCTTTCCCATCTAGTGGGTCACTATCAGTCAAACTGAAAAGAAGGCGCTCGTCCTGCAGGATATCCTGAGAGACACCTAATTCCCTACTCTCTCGTTTTCAATCAGGGAAAAATGTTTGGACCAGTGGAGCTTCCTTGCGAACAGGTGAAGATCTTTCACCCAGTTAAATAGGTGAAAAGACAGTGTTGGAACGAAGGAGAGACCTTTACTGAGGATATCAGTTTCTACTGACGATAGAGTTCTTTTTGACAGGTTCAGGATCTGTGTGGAGGATTTTGAGGAGTATTGGTGTCCGGGGGTGATTTTCGTAGCCGCAGATGATAGGGCACTGTCTGATCTAAAAAAAAAAAAAACGACTACCATTATCTTGACTCCCTCTACCCCCCCTTCCTCTGAACCTGCCCCTTCCTCTATTTCTCTTTCCTCCGTCCCTTTCCCCTTCCGAGACCTCAATATCACTTGAAGAAACATCTGAGTCTACCTTTTTATTAACAGGTACCTCCAAGGTTGTGTATACTCTGTTATCTCGGAAATCCTGTAGGTCACGATTGAATTGTTTATGTTTCCGTTCCTTCAAGTGATATTCAAATGTATCCATTGTATTTTTCAACTGGAGCTCCTTACTTGAAAAATCTGGCTCCTGTTTGAATTTGTTTATCGTCACGATTAGGCCTTTCAAGGAAGAGTCTAGTTCCTCCAGTTTCAATTTTCCTCTTCAAGTAGCAGATTCATAAAGCGGAGAGAGCTCTTAGTGGCTTCCTCCTCCCACTTAAGGGTAAGTCTAGAGCTTCTACACCTGCTTGCTGGCAATAGAGGGATCCGCAGGCCCCGTGGGACTATTTTCTGTCTGATGTAATTCTCGAGGGATTGTACCTCCCACCAAGAAGTCACCTGTTCCTTATACGCTCTAGTCAGCTCCTTGAATGCCGCTTTAAACGAGGGAGTATACTTGGTCAATGTGAGGGCCTTCTCACTGAATACATCATTAACTGCATTCAGCCGTGATACATGTTCAAAACCTGTCTCCAAAAAACTAGCCATACTCTACTTAATCTAACACAAAAAAACTATCAATTAGCTTGTATTCTTAGATATCAGATTCAGGTACCCTATAATTGTGTCACATAAACCAAGAGAAAAGTGGGTAACCTTTATAATATAACTTTTATTAGTATATATCTATAAAATAAGCCCATATGTGAATAGTGCAAATTAAATGAGCAGGATATAATTACCCCGCTATCCTTTCCCCTCCCTAGATAACCACAAACCTACCCAAATCGGGGTAATTATATCCCGCTCATTTAATGCGCACTATTCACATATGGGCTTATTTTATCGATATATACTAATAAAAGTTATATTTTAAAGGTTACCCACTTCTCTCGGTTTATGTAAAGTATTAAACCTTAAGATTGTGGTTTTACATTTTAGAAAGACATAGGAAATTATATGACCTCTCACAACTGCCTTTGAGGACATCCAGTAAAACATCTTCCATGTGTGACAAGTTGTCATCGATAAAATTCGCTTGATGGAGTCTAAGATAATCCATAAAATCATCGGAATGTAACAGATATGCTGGAAACTACAAGAAGAGCAACCTTTACCGTCATGCTAAACCGGTTATGTTAAGCGTGACCAGAGCATAATCTGTTACTATAAAGGTGTGGATTTTGTATTCCATTATGACCAGGAATAATGTGACGGACACCAAAAAGTAATCCAGTGTAGAAAAAGCATTGCGGGCGGCGAATAATGGGTCACACAGGGCAACCTCATTCATGAGAGCCAACACATCTACAGATGTATGTAGTCAATGGCGTACATAGAGAAGTAAGGGCCCCATAGAAAGATTCAAATCCCCCCCAGGACAGAAGGGTTTCTGCCTAAAAACGCTTTCAATAAACCTTGGACCATTTTTCCACTGCCTCATTTGCTAAAAGGTTGGGTTCATTTGTAGCTAACAATAGGGAGTCAAGGTTGGAAAAGAAGTCAGTGTTTTATTAGGTGCATAAACATTCAAAGTATAGGGAACGCTATCTTTATCGATAGTAAAATATATTTGCCTGCTCTGTCCGCCAGCTACTCCTCCACGGAAAATGGAGGCCTCTGCAGAATAAGCTGATAATGGCATGTAAAGTTCAAGTTTTGTGTCCAAAATACATACAAGTAAGCACCTCCTGAGCCACAGAGGTTGCATAATGTCCTGTCATATCATGTAAACTCTCAGGGCAGTAGGCAGGGGACATATTGGGCAGTGGGATGACATCGCCAATGAGCAATATTTGAGTAGACAACTGCAAGTTCATTTCAGAAGGAGGATCCATGGCAGGTTTCGCCTGTGATTTATCTTTTTTAGCTTTAGCCATAGACCTGAAAGTAATTGAGGCTGTAGAAGGGGCAGATGAGGTGGGCGATGCAGCTGGTGTGACTTGTCGTGATGACTTTTTGGGTTGAGAGTTAGTAAAATATTTATGAATGATCGCTTAGAACTCAAATAAATCACTAGGAGCAGAGCTGTATAGGCACGCTGCAAAGTCCGCCAATGATTAAATCATAATATCAAGAGGAGTAGGATGCATGGGGATTATCTATTTTAGGACCTCAGTAAGTCAGTGGTGAAGCCAGGGAGGGCTGTATAAGTACTTTCAGAGGAGCAGTATGAATCACTCCTGAGCAGAAGTTTGGAGGATAAAAATAACACTTGGTGTAGTTTAGCATAAAGCCACTAGATGGTGGTAAAGAGATATAGACTGTAAATGCTCATATGAAGTGAAGACAATCTTGTGAATGGGCCTTACAGCAGGAGCCCTCAAGTTTGGAGGAGATTCCTCCCTAGATCTCCTGGAGTATAACTCCCCTCTATTGGTACCTCAATCCAATGGGGACAAGTGTCCACTGCGGCTGGTGATGCACCGCTCCGGGTCTTGGAGTTCACCTCGTCTTCCCTACCGCTCCAGTCTCTGCAACTGATTCTCCTCTAGGTCCTGCTGCAACTGTCATGCTGGGGAGATGCCACCAGTAGTAAGTGCTGGGGCATATGAGTGGATGAAGTGGTTGGCAGGGAAGTTGGCAGGCCCATTACTAGATACAGGCCTAGAACCGCCCTTGACTGGATTTGGAAATATTGATATTATTTGATGAAAGAGAAACAAAGGAAAATGATTGGCTGATATTATAACGTTAATTGTGATGGAGTATGAGGTGGGGAATACCTTTGATGATTGGTTGTTTTTAACACATGGCATTTTAAATGCTATAGTTTGAAAGGCTGAAAAGTGGTTTATTCTAATTGTTTTATATGAATTTTATACATTTCTAGATAGAATGTGTCACAAGTTTGTGAGTGAAGATAAAGGAATAAATGGCATTTACTTGTTCTTATGGAAGGGGTTTGTGATTAAGAGACTAGTGTTGTGCAAAGCAAGCTTCAGATGCTTAATCCGAAGTCACTTTGTTCAAAACTTCATAATAATACTGTACGGAGATTCAGCTCTGTACAGTATTAGTATGTATGGGCTCTGATGGGCAAAAGTCAGTTATTCACAAAGTTGCACATGACTTCATTGAATAACTTCGGTAATTGAAAATCACTTTAAAACTTA
Organism: Bufo gargarizans; assembly: GCF_014858855.1. Classification (NCBI taxonomy): domain Eukaryota; kingdom Metazoa; phylum Chordata; class Amphibia; order Anura; family Bufonidae; genus Bufo; species Bufo gargarizans. Next base: position 241,110,359 of record NC_058084.1, read on the forward strand.
AAACCGAACTCTGCTTCTGTTCTGAGGTACTAGTCATAAAAAAAGTTATGAACCCCCAGAAAAAAATGCCTGTTATTAAAAGGGACACCCAACAACAAAATGTAAAAATCTCTTTAGTTGTCTGTGTTGCTCGTTTCATTTGATATCACAAACGAAAACCATGAAAAATAAAATAGAAAAGCAGTGAATTATTCTGTCAGGCTACAGACATATCTTCTTCCCCCTCCATATTCCCCCTCTGGTGCTAGTGCATGTGAGCTAGGAAGTTTAGGAGGAGGGGGCTGGGTTTAGGCTGTATATTTGTCTACACAGTTGGCATAGCCATTTTGTTGGAAGCAGTCTCCTAGTTACTAGGTAATCTGCCTAGTTATGCAGTCATAATTCCTACCCTCACACTGTATAACTGTACAGATTTGCCTTTCAGCAATTTTGAAAAGCTGTGTAGCATGTAGTGGTATGCTGGTGCTTGAACTTCATATATAGCACATACTCATGGCTATACTGATAGTATATTTATGGACGTAATTCTTAGAGAATGTATGTACCAACTGTGGCTTATATTACATTTCTTTTGATATGTGGTTCAACAGAATTTATAAAACAAACTAATGAAACTGGCCTGGATACAATGATGGCAACCTTGTATTAATATTTTTAGGCAATCACTGCAACTGAGGGATTTCTGTAAGGGGTACTGCACACAACCATATCAGGGTTCCCAACTTGAATTTTTCTGGACAACATATCCCAAAATGATGGACAGCCAAGATATTTTATGGACAAATTGTAAAACCATAATGATTGATAAAGGTTATAAGTAATAAATGTCTATAGCTCAATATATTGTTTAGAACTATTTACCAGTGTGAGGAATATGGATTAATATTTACTGTCAGCCATGTCCTCACACCCCCCATTTGCTGACAAACAGCAGACTGCTTCAAAGCCCCCAGCCCTGATTGTAATTTTATGCACCTCTTGGCATAATCCAGTGTATATGCAAAATAAGTTTCCACCCCCCCCCCCCCCTAGCCATCTGAGTGTCAGTGGGCCAGGAAGACGCCCCAGGGGGTCCAAGCTTCAAGGAGAAGTTCACACCTCCAGGCACCAGTTTAGAGCCACCTGAATCCGGCAGGAAAACTCTCAGCAGGGGGTATCTGCTCTTGCCCGGATCAATGAGACTTCCCGGACATGTTGGCACCTACCTCTCATAAGGAATTATGAAGCGCTCGGCCATCGCAGGTGCAAACCGGATACATATTTGTGTCCCGGTGGCCACGAGGTACGGTCCCATTATCTTGGTTTACTCGTACCCAGTCGGGGTAGGGAGATACCCATATCTCCCCATAGAAACCACCTACCGGTACCAGGTTTGGGCTCTACTTGTAGCCGGAACCCAGGCAGGTCCATTAGTCCCAGAACCATCTCCCTGTGACCCTCTGGTCTGGAGCTATGAACCCTAAAGGGTTTTGTGGGTCATTCACTGTCAGCCCAGAGGAGGGGGAGTTGACCCCTCCCTGAGGCAGGGGATGGGCCGGCTACAGGTTAAAAGCCTGGTGCCAGCAAGTAGGCGCGGTCTTTCTCTGAAGAGGGGTCACATCCTACACGTGTTTAGAGGGACCCAGGAAATAGCAGGAGATCACAGCCCTTCGTGTGGCCTCCAACTCAGGACATCACAAGGAACTTTCATCATACTTGGTAACTTACTTTTACACTGCTTCACCCTGTTGTAACCATATACCCTGTAATCTGGAACCTCAGACCACTGTATATATATATTGTCTGTGTATAGTGTGTTATATCTAGTGTGCTCTTATAGTGATTAAATCTACAATTTAATCTTGTGCTATCTTGTATCTCGATCACGAATCCCCACGTCCGTGTTTTGGCCTAGTTATAAGCTACCACGGGTTGGTTTCTGACCCTATATAATCCCGTTAGCGGACCGGGCTTATATCAAACGAGAAACTGGTGGCAGTTACCCGAGCTGAGGGCGTGCTGTTTTCACTGCGGCAGTGACCAGGCTCCCTCAGCTTGTTGCCTCTCTGTGCCCGCGTGGACAGGAGGTGTGTGTGTAAACTATACCAGCCTGACCTTACGTGCTCCTCTGGAGGGCGTAACTTTACGTTTTGGTAAACACTGTGATCATACCAGGTCTCGTGAGCTCGACGTGGTTGACGTCAGCGGGCACGAGGGGTGGTATTCATCACATATTGGTGGCAGCAGTGGGATCGAGATACTAGTGTGTGGGAGTGTGAGACCCATACTTCCAGACACTAAAGACGACCAGCAGTAGCTCTTGCTGCTGGAGTCTTAAGATCAGCTCAACACTAGACAGTGTGAGTGCAGATACAATAAGGTGTGTGTGTATCAGGTTGCAGTGGTGTCAGTGACCATCCGTTGCCATGCCGGCCAGTATCACAAGGAGCAAATCGAAGGAGATGGCTGATGCTTTAATTGGGGGCGGAGAGGAGGTGGAAGGCGAGGGGGAGCACAGCCAAAGCTCTCCAAGGAGCCAGTCGCCGGAAGTGAGGTCCGCAGTGGGCCTCACTCCACCTGCCCATCCCCCCAGCCAAGCTGGCTCAGCTGCTCTCCTACAAGCTGCCATGGACCGTCTCCAGGCTGGAGACCAGGTAGCCCCTGAGCTCCTACTGGCGGCTGCAGAGCGTCGCGAGCAAGCCGAGGCTGCAGAGCGTCGCGAGCAAGCCGAGGCTGCAGAGCGCCGTGAGCAGGCTGCAGAACGTCGCGAGCAGGCCGAGCGTGAGCACCAGCTACAAATGCTCCAGCTGAAGCTTCAATTCCAGCAGCCCTCCCCAGCCCAATGTGAGTCTCCAGAGGTCCGGATTCCCAAACTGCAGGCGGAGGACTTTCCCCTACTGGACAAAGATGGGGACCTGGACACCTTTTTGTTGGCATTTGCCATCAATACCAGCTGCCAGAGGACCAGTGGGTGAGATTCCTCACGCCACGGCTCAGGGGAAAAGCCCTTGAAATCTTTGGGTACCTGCCCAGCGAGACCATCCTTAGCTATGAGGACATCAAACAGGCTCTGGTCAGGCAGTATAACTTAACCCCTGAGTCGTACCGGAAAAGGCTCAGGAATTTGCACCGGGGTTCTACCCAGAGCTGGGCCGATCACATGCGGGCCTTGCTGAGAGCGGTCGACCAATGGACCACAGGATTGGAGCTCTCCACCGTCCAGCAGCTGAAGGAGCTCATCGCCACAGAACAGTTCTTGTGGAACTGCCCAGAGGATCTCCAGCAGTACCTCCGTGACCGGAAGCCAAAGGGGGCCTCCGCAACAGCAGCCATGGCCGATGAATACACCAACAACAGGACTTCAGAGGCCCGGAAACCTGTCGGCTGGAGAGGGGGTAAGATGCATGCTGCACCTGCTACCCCTGCCCCTAGGCCCAAGTGGGCACCGGCCCCTGCTGCACTTTCCACGTCGGTGGGGGAACCCCGACTTTGTTACCTGTGTAAGCAGCCAGGACACTTCCAAGCCATGTGTCCCCAGCGCCCGAGGGATCCGTCCCAGTCATCAGCCCTAGGGGCCCCTCAGGGGTCTGATGGCTTTCTCCCTTCCGACCAAGTGGCTGCCAAGTCAGAGGGAGGCCAGGAGACAGGTCCCAGGGACCTGACAGGGGACGTGGCAGTCTCGTCTATTCTGGCCACGTCCAGTCAGGAGTTTCAGGCAGCGTTAGCGGCTGACGCCAGCCTGAATGCTCTCAAGGAGCAAGCGGAACAGCCCCCCTCGGACTCAGACCTCGAGCGGATGGTCTGGGACCAAGGACGGCTGTACCGGGTCACGGTCCAGCCGGGCTCACAGGAGGCTTGGCCTAGGGACCGACAGCTAGTGGTGCCCTATCAGTTCAGGATGGAGTTGTTGCAGGTTGCGCATGAGATTCCGATGGCTGGACACCTAGGGATCGCTAAGACAAGGGCCAGATTAGCCCAGCATTTCTACTGGCCAAAGATGGGGGCTGATGTGGTTGCCTACTGCCGTTCATGTGACACCTGCCAGCGGGTGGGGAAGGCGGGGCGACGCCCCAAAGCCCCACTGGTAACGCTGCCCATAATTGAAGAGCCTTTCAGGAGGGTGGCTGTGGATCTAATTGGACCGCTGTCCATTCCCAGCAGCTCCGGGAAACGCTTCATATTGACGGTAGTAGACTATGCCACCCGGTACCCGGAGGCGGTAGCCGTGTCATCCATTCGGGCCGACAAGGTGGCTACTGCTTTGCTGGAGATTTTCTCCAGAGTGGGCTTTCCCCAGGAAATGCTCACCGACCGGGGGACCCAGTTCATGTCGCAATTGATGGAGTCCCTCTGTAGGCAAACACAGGTGCAACATCTGGTGACCAGCCCACAGACAAACGGCCTGTGTGAACGATTTAATGGCACCTTAAAGCAGATGCTTAGGATGTTTGTCGACTCCTACGGGCGTGACTGGGAGCGGTACCTCCCACATCTGCTGTTTGCTTACCGAGAGGTCCCACAGGGTTCTCCCCCTTCGAGCTCCTGTACGGGCGACGTGTGCGGGGGCCCCTGGCTCTGGTGAAAGAGGCCTGGGAGGGAGAGGTAGTCACCCCTGGAGTGTCGGTCGTCGAATATGTCATGCGCTTCCGGAACAAGATGCAGGCCTTGTCGCAGCTGGTGCACGATAATATGGAGCAGGCCCAGGCCGACCAGAAGCGATGGTATGACCAGAACGCTTGTGAGGACCTACCAGGTGGGTCAGAAGGTATGGGTACTGGTCCCCGTACCTCAGGACAAGCTTCAGGCGGCCTGGGAGGCCCGTACCTCGTGTATCAGCGCCTCAATGCCGTGACGTACCTGGTCACCCTGGACCACGCCCGAGGAAGGCGGAAGGCCTTCCACGTGAACATGATGAAGGCCCATCATGGGAGGGGGGAATGTGCCCTCCCTGTCTGCAACCTCCCTGAGGTGGAGGAGGAAACCCTCCTGGACATGCTCACCCAGGTGAAGGCGGGTGGGTCCATCGAGGATGTGGAGGTGGGCCAACAGCTCTTGACGGACCAACGGTCCCAGCTGTGGACCACCCTTCACCCCTTCCGGGAGTTGTTCAGCAACAAGCCCGGAAGGACGGAGTTGGCTGTCCATCACGTGGACACTAGGGATCACCCCCCAATCTGGCGTTCAGCATATCGGGTTTCCTTGGAGGTGCAGCAGCACATGCGCCAGGAGATTGACGAGATGCTGAAGCTGGGGGTCATCCAGGCATCCAACAGCGCTTGGGCCTCGTCTGTGGTCCTCGTCCCAAAGAAGGACCGGACCACCCGGTTCTGCGTGGACTACAGGGGACTCAGCGCTGTCTCGGTCACCGATGCGTACCCTATGCCACGCATCGATGACCTGCTCGATCAGTTGGCCGGGGCCCGGTACCTGACCATCATGGATCTGAGCCGGGGGTACTGGCAGATTCCCCTGACCCCGGAGGCGCGGGAACGCTCTGCCTTCATCACCCCCTTTGGATTGTACGAATCCACAGTGATGCCGTTCGGCATGAAGAATGCCCCTGCCACTTTTCAGTGGATGGTCAACACGCTGCTTAAGGGACTTGAAAAGTACGCGGCCGCGTACCTGGATGACATTGCTGTCTTCGGTCCCACCTGGGAGGATCACCTGCAGCACCTGACGCAGGTGCTGGGGCGGATCCACCAGGCAGGCTTGACCATCAAGCCGGAAAAGTGCCAGCTGGGCATGAGCGAGGTCCACTACCTGGGGCACCGGGTAGGCGGGGGGACCCTTAAGCCAGAGCCCGGGAAAGTGGATGCTATCGCAAGAAACAGGTGATGTCCTTCCTGGGCACCGCCGGGTACTATAGGAGGTTCGTTCCGCACTATAGTAGCCTGACGAAGCCCTTGACGGATCTCACCAAGAAGAAGCTGCCCTCCGCAGTCGATTGGACGAACGACTGCGAGACGGCCTTCCGAGCGCTAAAGGCCGCCCTATCGAGCTTCCCTGTACTACAGGCGGCCGACTTCACGCTGCCGTTTATAGTGCAGACTGACGCCAGTGATTTCGGCCTTGGTGCCGTACTCAGCCAGGTTGACATTACGGGCCAGGAACACCCTGTTCTGTACCTGAGTCGGAAGCTCCTGCCAAGGGAGGTGGCGTACTCCACAATGGAGAAGGAGTGCCTGGCAATTGTCTGGGCACTGCAATGGTTGCAGCCGTATTTATACGGGCGCCGCTTCACGGTGGAGACCGACCACAACCCCCTCAGTTGGTTAAACACCGTATCCGGGACGAATGGGATGCTGCTACGCTGGAGCCTACCTCTCCAGCAGTATCACTTGACCATTCGCCACAAAAGGGGCCGTGACCATGGGAACGCCGATGGGCTATCCCGACAAGGAGAGGGCGCGGATGGGTGCACGGGGGAACACAGGAATGTGCTGCCCCCTGGCGCCCTCTAAAAGGGGGAGGTGTGAGGAATATGGATTAATATTTACCGTCAGCCATGTCCTCACACCCCCCATTTGCTGACAGACAGCAGAGGTAGGGAGATCCACAGGATTTCCCTGCTTCAAAGCCCCCAGCCCTGATTGTAATTTTATGCACCTCTTGGCATGATTCAGTGTATATGCAAAATAAGTTTCCCCCCCCCCCAGCCATCTGAGTGTCAGTGGGCCAGGAAGACGCCCCAGGGGGTCCAAGCTTCAAGGAGAAGTTCACACCTCCAGGCACCAGTTTGGAGCCACCTGAATCCGGCAGGAAAACTCTCAGCAGGGGGTATCTGCTCTTGCCCGGATCAATGAGACTTCCCAGACATGTTGGCACATACCTCTCATAAGGAATTATGAAGCGCCCGGCCATCGCAGGCGCAAACCGGATACATATTTGTGTCCCGGTGGCCACGAGGTACGGTCCCATGGTCTTGGGTTACTCGTACCCAGTCGGGGTAGGGAGATACCCATATCTCCCCATAGAAACCACCTACCGGTACCAGGTTTGGACTCTACTTGTAGCCGGAACCCAGGCAGGTCCATTAATCCCAGAACCATCTCCCTGTGACCCTCTGGTCTGGAGCTATGAACCCTAAAGGGTTTTGTGGGTCATTCACCGTCAGCCCAGAAGAGGGGGAGTTGACACCTCCCTGAGGCAGGGAGGGGATGGGCCGGCTACAGGTTGAAAGCCTGGTGCCAGCAAGTAGGCGCGGTCTTTCTCTGAAGAGGGGTCACATCCTACACATGTGTTTAGAGGGACCCAGGAAATAGCAGGAGATCACAGCCCTTCGTGTGGCCTCCAGCTCAGGACATCACAAGGAACTTTCATCATACTTGGTAACTTACTTTTACACTGCTTCACCCTGTTGTAACCATATACCCAGTAATCTGGAACCTCAGACCACTGTATATATATTGTCTGTGTATAGTGTGTTATATCTAGTGTGCTCTTATAGCGATTAAATCTACAATTTAATCTTGTGCTATCTTGTATCTCGATCACGAATCCCCACGTCCGTGTTTTGGCCTAGTTATAAGCTACCGCGGTTTGGTTTCTGACCCTATATAATCCCGTTAGCGGACCAGGCTTATATCAAACGAGAAACTGGTGGCAGTTACCCGAGCTGAGAGCGTGCTGTTTTCACTGCGGCAGTGACCAGGCTCCCTCAGCTTGTTGCCTCTCTGTGCCCGCGTGGACAGGAGGTGTGTGTGTGTAAACTATACCAGCCTGACCTTACGTGCTCCTCTGGAGGGCGTAACTTCACGTTTTGGTAAACACTGTGATCATACCAGGTCTCGTGAGCTCGACGTGGTTGACGTCAGCGGGCACGAGGGGTGGTATTCATCACAACCAGCATATACTATGCGCTGTAAAATGATGATAATTACCATCAAAATAATCTAGTCAAGTATTACCAGCCTCAAAAAAAATCAGATATCTATTTTTTTTCACAGGATTGGCAACCCTGAGCCATATCCATTTGTGTGGCTAAGTGCTTGCCACCGTGTTCTTTCTCTCCTGCAGAAATGTCCTATCCTTGTCCGCAAAATGCATGGAATAGGACATGTTCTACTTTTTTGTAGGGCAACGGATGTGGACAGTGCACAGTTGTTTTGTCTGCATCTTTTGCAGCCAATTAAAATGAAGGTCTGTATTAGAGTCACAAAATACATGGATAGTACAGGTCCTTCTCAAGAAATTAGCATATTGTGATAAAGTTCATTATTTTCTGTAATGTACTGATAAACATTAGACTTTCATATATTTTAGATTCGTTACACACCAACTGAAGTAGTTCAAGCCTTTTATTGTTTTAATATTGATGATTTTGGCATACAGCTCATGAAAACCCAAAATTCCTATCTAAAAAAATTAGCATATCATGAAAAGGTTCTCTAAACGAGCTATTAACCTAATCATCTGAATCAACTAATTAACTCTAAACACCTGCAAAAGATTCCTGAGGCTTTTAAAAACTCCCAGCCTGGTTCATTACTCAAAACCGCAATCATGGGTAAGACTGCCGACCTGACTGCTGTCCAGAAGGCCATCATTGACACCCTCAAGCAAGAGGGTAAGACACAGAAAGAAATTTCTGAACGAATAGGCTGTTCCCAGAGTGCTGTATCAAGGCACCTCAGTGGGAAGTCTGTGGGAAGGAAAAAGTGTGGCAGAAAACGCTGCACAACGAGAAGAGGTGACCGGACCCTGAGGAAGATTGTGGAGAAGGACCAATTCCAGACCTTGGGGACCTGTGGAAGCAGTGGACTGAGTCTGGAGTAGAAACATCCAGAGCCACCGTGTACAGGCGTGTGCAGGAAATGGGCTACAGATGCCGCATTCCCCAGGTCAAGCCACTTTTGAACCAGAAACAGCGGCAGAAGCGCCTGACCTGGTATACAGAGAAGCAGAACTGGACTGTTGCTCAGTGGTCCAAAGTACTTTTTTCGGATGAAAGCAAATTATGCATGTCATTCGGAAATCAAGGTGCCAGAGTCTGGAGGAAGACTGGGGAGAGGGAAATGCCAAAATGCCTGAAGTCCAGTGTCAAGTCCCCACAGTCAGTGATGGTCTGGGGTGCCATGTCAGCTGCTGGTGTTGGTCCACTGTGTTTTATCAAGGGCAGGGTCAATGCAGCTAGCTATCAGGAGATTTTGGAGCACTTCATGCTTCCATCTGCTGAAAAGCTTTATGGAGATGAAGATTTCATTTTTCAGCACGACCTGGCACCTGCTCACAGTGCCAAAACCACTGGTAACTGGTTTACTGACCATGGTATTACTGTGCTCAATTGGCCTGCCAACTCTCCTGACCTGAACCCCATAGAGAATCTGTGGGATATTGGGAAGAGAAAGTTGAGAGACGGAAGACCCAACACTCTGGATGAGCTTAAGGCCGCTATAGAAGCATCCTGGGCCTCCATAACACCTCAGCAGTGCCACAGGCTGATTGCCTCCATGCCACGCTGCATTGAAGCAGTCATTTCTGCAAAAGGATTCCCGACCAAGTATTGAGGGCATAACTGAACATCATTATTTGAAGGTTGACTTTTTTTGTATTAAAAACACTTTTCTTTTATTGGTCTGATGAAATATGCTAATTTTTTTTAGATAGGACATTTGGGTTTTCATGAGCTGTATGCCAAAATCATCAATATTAAAACAATAAAAGGCTTGAACTACTTCAGTTGGTGTGTAATGAATCTAAAATATATGAAAGTCTAATGTTTATCAGTACATTACAGAAAATAATGAACTTTATCACAATATGCTAATTTTTTGAGAAGGACCTGTATATGGATCAAAACTACAGCCTTTTGCATACGCCCTAACTCGGAATCAGATTTCTGCACATGTCCATAGGTATTTTGGCCCACTCCACATGAGAATCTGCCCCAGGTTTGAAGAGTGCCTGTCATGAACCAGCGGGTGTGAACCCACTGTGCCACATGTCCTATCTCCTCTAAGGGTGTTGTCTAAGTGAACCGCTCAATCTTCACAGTACCCCTGATACTGGGGATAGACTTTCCTGAGGGGAACTCCAGGTCGCTACCTCTTGAGGAGGATAGGAACACGAGGCAGCTGTTCCAGGAGGTACCCGAGAAAGATACCAGGGGTATAGGCGTTGTCAGAAGGCGGAGTCCTTACCAGGAGTAACAGTGCAGAGGCGAAGTCAGACAGGCAATAGGTCAGGGCAGGCGGCACAGGTACAGGTAATCCGGTTCGGCAACAGGAGAGTCAAGGCAAGCAGGCAAGGATCAAACGGGTAGCAGAATCCAGGAACACAAGTACGAGTCAGGAGCACAGGAACACAAGCGGATCGGATATCAGGAACCTAAGCAGGACAGAAGGACCTGGATACTGAGGCATCTGGGAAGGGGGCTGAGTGATGTGACGCGCGCGGACCATTAAGGAAGTGCTGCAGGAAACAAGCAGCAAGTATGCTGTGGCTGAGAGGAAACCGTGGAGCAGATTCCAGAACAACAGTACCTACACAGACAGAGCCCAGGACTACGGGGGTGAATGGGAAGCAGGACTGTGGCGGTAAGCAGGGTAACAGCGGACCACAGCAGCCACTGTTACAGTACCCCCTGCTCTTACGCCTCTTTCTTGAGTTTCCCGACGAGACAGAAACCTTTCTATCAAGTTCGGAGCATGAATATTGTCTTCTGGTTCCCAAGACCTCTCCTCAGGACCAAAGCCCTTCCAGTCCACAAGATAGTAGGTCTTCTTGCCACGTTTCTTGATGTCTAGGATGTCTTTGTACATCCTAGACGAGAACTGAGGCATTTTTTCTCTTCTCTTATCTGCATTTGTTTTAATGCAGGGGTTACCGCTTTGTTGATACAGTCCTTAGTGTCACTTTAAATCTTCAAATCTGCAGCTGCTACCCCAGAAGATGTAGGAACAGGGAGAGGAGTACGATGGTGTTGTGCATAAACAACAAACAATGGCGAGGATCTAGTAGACTCACTAGAGTGGTTGTTATAGAAGAATACATCCCAAGGTAGCAACTGTACCCAGTTGTCGTGTTGGGCTGAAACACAATGCCGGAGATAGTTCTCTAATATTTGGTTGAACCGCTCTACTGGCGGGTTGGTCTGATGATGATAACCGGAAAAGAAATCCACTTCAATTTCGAGTAGCCAGAAAACAGCTCTCCAGAGCTTAGAGGTAAACTGGACTCCGCGTTCGGAAACAATATGCCAAGGTAGACCATTCAAGCAGAATATGTGTCTCACTAACAGTTTAGCATGTTCAGCAGGCAAGGGCAGTCCAGCCAAAGGAACAAAGTGTGGGTGGTTCGGTCCTGAAAATACTTTATTCTGAGCACAGATGGTGCAGGCAGACACATAATCACGCATATCCTTAGACAGTGTAGACCACCAGTAGTGGAGAGACAAAAGTTCTGTGGTCTTGCAGATCCCTGGGTGACCAGCTAGTTTGGAATTGTGCTCCCAAGCTAGAATACATTTTCTCTTGGCAGATGGCACGAAGGTTTTCCTTGGAGGAATGTCTTTTACCAGGACAAGAGCCACTGTGATCAAGTGAGCAGGATCTACAATGTACTGGGGCTCCTCCTGCTGGTTGGAGAAGTCAAATGACTGAGACAGAGCATCCACCTAGATGTTCTTCTCAGCCAGGTGGAAGTGAAGCTCAAAATCAAAATGGGAGAAGAAGAGAGTGCCCACCTGGCTTGGCGGGTGTTCTGACGTTAGGGCAGATATGTAAGGTTCTTGTGGTCGGTAAAGATTATCACTGGATGCAGGGCCCCCTCCAGTAGATAACGCCACTCCTCCAAGGCAAGTTTTATGGCCAGAATCTCTTTGTCTCCTATACAACAATTCCTCTCAGCAGGGGAGAAGAGCTTGGAGGAGAATCCACATGTAAACATCTTGTCCTTGGAACCTTTCTGTAGTAAAACAGCGCCAGCTCCTATGGAGGAGGCATCCACTTCTAAAAAGAATTGTCAGAAGACATCGGGATGCCTCAGAACAGGTGCAGAAGCAAAGGATCTCTTTAATTGGGTGAAGGCCGCCTCCGCCTCAGGAGTCCAATCTCTGGCATTCACCCCTTTCTTAGTTAGAGCAGAGATCGGAGATGTAAGAGATGAAAAATTTGGGATGAACTGACGATAGAAATGAGCAAATCCAAGAAAGCGCTGTGCACGAAGACCCTGTGGGCGGGGCCAGTCCATTACTGCATTACATTTTTCAGGATCCATCTGCAACCCAGCATCTGAAATGATGTATCCGAGGAACGGTATGGTAGATTTTTCAAAGATGCATTTCTCAAGTTTGGCATCAAGTCGATTCTCTCTCAACCGCTGTAAAACTAAAGGCACATGCCTCCGGTGAGTGGTAAAATCTGGAGAATAGATTAGTATGGTTATATCGTCCAGGTACACAATCATGCAGACATAGAGCAGGTTCCGGAAGATATTATTTACCAACTCCTGAAATACTGTGGGAGCATTGCACAGACCGAAGGGCATAATGAGATACTCGTAGCGTCCATCACGAGTCTTGAAAGCAGTCTTCCACTCATCGCCCTTTCGAATGCAGATAAGGTTGTATGCGCTGCGCAGGTCGAATTTTGTGAAGACCTTAGCTCTCCAGATCCTGTCAAAGAGTTCGGAGATTAGCGGAAGAGGGTATCGATTCTTGACTGTGACCTTATTCAGACCTCAATAGTCGATGCAGGGCCGCAAGGATCCATCTTTTTTTCTGCACAAAGAAGAACCCGGCACCGGTTGATGAAGTAGATTTTCGGATAAACCCCCTCATGAGATTCTCCTTAATGTAATCAGACATAGCTTGGGTCTCAGGAAGTGAGAGTGGGTAGACTCGACCATGAGGAGGAGTGGCAGAAGGTCAATCGGACAATCATATGGACGATGAGGAGGCAGGGTCTCAACCTCTTTCTTACTGAAGACATTTGCAAAACTGGCATACCACTACGGAAGTCCAGGCAGATCTTCAGGTACAGTAGGCGTGGAAGCTGGTCGGACCTCTGATAAGCAGGTAGACTGGCAGGAAGATCCCCAATGCAGAATCTGACCGGAGTGCCAGTCCAGAATTGGCATGCGCTGATGCAGCCAGGGAAGACCAAGGATAACTGGATTCACAGACGCTGGCAACACATAGAAAGAGATCATCTCTGAATGCAGAACTCCTATTTGCAACATAGGCATAATATCAGAGAGCACAGGGTCAGAGAGTGGCAGTCGATTTACGGAAGCCACTGACAGAGGTCTTTCTAGACTGATGGTAGGAAGTCGGTGCCAATGTACCAGAGCTTTCTGAATGAAGTTACCGGCTGACCCAGAGTCCAGGAATGCAGGCACAGACAGTGTGACTCCCTTGTGAGAGTCACCAGAACTGAAAGTTTCAGAGGACTTCTCCATGGCTAGGACCACCTCTCCAACTGATACTAGACATTGACGTTTCCTGGCTTCTGTGGACAATTGCGCACAAAGTAGGCCTTGCCTCCACAATACAGACCCAGGTTCTCTGCTTTGTGGCGTAAATGTTCCTGGTCAGACAATTGAAAGAACTCTATTTGCATGGGCTCTTCAGATGGCGTGGACACTAGAGGAAGACCTGGCCTCTGGAAGGATGGAGTCAAACAAGGTGGTCTTCTGGTGCATGCAACTTCCTTAGGACATTCCATGAAAAGCATATCTATCCTTGTGGACAAGGTAATCAGGTCATTTAGAGTAGACGAACTCTGAACGAGTAGCGACCAGCTAATTCATCCTTAATCTAGTCAGAAAGGCCCTCTCAGAACACCGCCAGTTGAGCCTCATTGTTCCATGCAAGTTTGACAACCAGGGTATGAAACTGGATGGCGTACTGACACACAGACGAGGAACCCTGTCATAGACTCAGCAGAGATGATGCAGCGGAGGACGTGCGGCTGGGCTCTTCAAAGACCACCCAGAAGGTAGCCAGGAAAGACTGCAGATTAGTGGTTTCTGGACCTCCATGTTCCTCTCTGATGAAGCAAGGGCCTCATCAGACAGCAGGGACACAATGAAGGCAACCTTGGACCGCTCAGTGGGTAACTTCTGCCCATGCAACTCAAACTGGATCAGGCATTAATTCAGGAATCCACTACAGGTTTTTGGATCTCCACCATAGCGGGATGGCAGTGATTTGCACACGAATCCGGATTCACCGGTTTGGGGTAGCAGCGACTGGCAACCTTGCAGTAGCTGGAGAAGAGATGGCATCCAGATGAGCAGCAACATTTTGCATGAACTGCATCATGACATCCTGATGTTTGCTCTGACCCCTTACTTCATGCAACAATTCCTGAATAACAGGCTTGGGGTAACCAGTGGGGTACATGGCCTCGGTGTCATGAACCAGCGGGTGTGAACCCACTGTGCCACGGGTTCTACCTCCTCTAAGGGTGTTGTCTAAGTGAACCCCCCTTCACAGTGCCCCTGATCGTGGGAAAAGACTTTCCCAAGGGGAACACCAGGTCGCTACCTCTTGAGGAGGATAGAAACACAAGGCAGCTGGTCCAGGCGGACCAGGAGGTACCTGAGAAAGAGGTACAGGCGTTGTTAGCAGGTGGAGTCGTTAACAGGAGCAATAGTGCAGAACTGAAGGATGAGGCAAAATCAGACAATAGGTCGGGGCAGGCAGCACAGGTAAAGGTCCAGCAATCGGGGCGGCAACAGGAGAGTCAAGGCAAGCAGGCAGGGATCAAATGGGTAGCAGAATCCAGGAACACAAGTAGGAGTCAGGAACACAGCAGTGAATGGGAAGCACTGGCCACAGATCACCGCTGAATACGACGCCCGGGAAGCGGCGGAAAGCAGGGGAACAGCGGCGCACAGCAGCGGCTGTAACAATGCCTTCTGCAGACTGCAACTTTCAGCTCCTTCCACAGTATTTAGATCAGGACTCATATAAGGCTGCTTCAGAATAGTCCAATTCTTAAGGCCTCATGCACATGACCGTGACGTGTTTTGCGGTCCGCAAAAAATGGAAGCTGTCCGTGTGCCTTCCGCAATTTGTGGAACGGAACAGGCGGCCCATTGTAGACATGCCTATTCTTGTCCACAAAACGGACAAGAATAGGACATGCTATATATTTTTTTTCGGGGCCTCGGAACGGAGCAACGGATGCGGACAGCACACAGAGTGCTGTCCGCATCTTTTGCGGCCTCATTAAAGTCAATGGGTCCACACCTGAGCCGCAAAAACTGCGGCTCGGATGCGAACCCAAAAAACAGTTGTGTGCATGAGGCCTTACTCTTAGTTATTCTTGGATGTTTTAGCTGTGTGTATTGGGTCATTATCCTGTTGGAGGACCCATGACCTGCAACTAAGACCAAGATTTCTGACACTTGGCAGCACATTCTACTCCAAAATGCCTTAAGCATCTTGAGATTTCATTGTACCCTGCACAGACTCAAGACAATGTGCCAGGTGCAGCCCTAAAATATAACTGAGCCTTCTCCATGTTTCACAGTAGGTACAATGTTCTTTTCTTTGTATTATTCAATTTGCGTCTGAACATAGAGCTGATGTGACTTGCCAAAAATCTCCAGTTTTGTATCATCTTTCAAAAGGACATTCTCTCAGAAGCTTTGTGACTTGTCAATATGCATTTTGGCAAATTCCATTATCGCTTTTTTATGATTTGCTTTCAACAGTAGTTTCCTCCTCGGTCATCTTCCATGAAGTCCTCTTTGGCTAAGACAGTGATAGATGGTGCAACCTGACACTGATGTATCTTGACTTGGGAGTTCATCTCTAATCTCTTTGGAAGTTATTATGGACTATTTGGTTACCATTCATATTATAGGTCTCTTTAATTTGTTATCAATTTTCCTCTTGCGGCCACATCCAGGGAGGTTGGCTACAGTCCCATAGACCTTTCAATTGGCCTTTAAAAATATTGAGACATTGTCACAAAGGATTTACTGTTTTGTCTTGTACTTTAACTTTGTGCCAGTCATCTAATAACCCTTATACCTAAACTAAGAGGTCATAAAACACTAATTTAAGCCACATTCTTATCAGTAAAATAAGAACCAGTTATAATGAGTGTATATAAAGTCTGTCTGCTCCCCAGATGACAGAAAATCCACAGGCTGCTTCTTGAGCATGTCAGCTATGTACACAAAAAAGGATTTTGTTTTTAATACAGACCAATTGAAAAATGTAGATTTAGCTCAAATTAAGTACAATGCAATAATTAAAAAAAATATTCCCAAAAAAGGTGTACATAATCTTTAAACTTCTGAAAAATATGTGCAACTGTTGTAAAAGGAACATCAAACCTTTTGGAGATGACCTTATAGCCTTTACCTTTAACAAATTATTTTTTATAATTTCCTTTCTAGTCTCCTGAGACAATTCTCTCCTTAACCACTTCAGCCCCGCTAGGTGAAACCCCCTTCATGACCAGAGCACTTTTTACACTTCGGCACTACACTACTTTCACCATTTATCGCTCGGTCATGCAACTTACCACCCAAATGAATTTTACCTCCTTTTCTTCTCACTAATGGAGCTTTCATTTGGTGGTATTTTATTGCTGCTGACATTTTTACTTTTTTTGTTATTAATCAAAATGTAACGATTTTTTTGCAAAAAAATGACATTTTTCACTTTCAGCTGTAAAATTTTGCAAAAAAAAAAACGACATCCATATATAAATTTTTCGCCAAATTTATTGTTCTACATGTCTTTGATAAAAAAATGGTTTGGGTAAAAGTTATAGCGTTTACAAACTATGGTACAAAAATGTGAATTTCCGCTTTTTGAAACAGCTCTGATTTTCTGAGCACCTGTCATGATTCCTGAGGTTCTACAATGCCCAAACAGTAGAAAACCCCCACAAATGACCCCATTTCGGAAAGTAGACACCCTAAGGTATTCGCTGATGGGCATAGTGAGTTCATAGAACTTTTTATTTTTTGTCACAAGTTAGCGGAAAATGATGATGATTTTATTTTTTTTATTTTTTCTTACAAAGTCTCATATTCCACTAACTTGCGACAAAAAATAAAAAATTCTAGGAACCCACCATGCCCCTCACAGAATACCTTGGGGTGTCTTCTTTCCAAAATGGGGTCACTTGTGGTGTAGTTATACTGCCCTGGCAATTTAGGGGCCCAAATGTATGAGAAGAACTTTGCAATCAAAATGTGTAAAAAATGACCGGTGAAATCCAAAAGGTGCACTTTGGAATATGTGCCCCTTTGCCCACCTTGGCAGCAAAAAAGTGTGACACATCTGGTATCGCCGTACTCAGGAGAAGTTGGGGAATGTGTTTTGGGGTGTCATTTTACATATACCCATGCTGGGTAAGAGAAATATCCTGGCAAAAGACAACTTTTCCAATTTTTTTATACAAAGTTGGCATTTGATCAAGATGTTTATCTCACCCAGCATGGGTATATGTAAAATGACACCCCAAAACACATTGCCCAACTTCTCCTGAGTACGGCGATACCAGATGTGTGACACTTTTTTGCAGCCTAGATGCGCAAAGGTGCCCAAATTCCTTTTAGGAGGGCATTTTTAGACATTTGGATCCCAGACTTCTTCTCATGCTTTAGGGCCCCTAAAAAGCCAGGGCAGTATAAATACCCCACATGTGACCCCACTTTGGAAAGAAGACACCCCAAGGTATCCAATGAGGGGCCTGGCAAGTTCATAGAAATTTTTTTTTTTTGCATAAGTTAGCGGAAATTGATATATTTTTTTTTTTCTCACAAAGTCTCACTTTCCGCTAACTTAGGACAAAAATTTAAATCTTTCATGGACTCAATATGCCCCTCAGCAAATACCTTGGGGTGTCTTCTTTCCAAAATGGGGTCAGTTGTGGGGTGTTTGTACTGCCCTGGCATTTGAGGGTCTCCGCAATCATTACATGTATGGCCAGCATTAGGAGTTTCTGCTATTCTCCTTATATTGAGCATACAGGTAATGAGATTTTTTTTTTCCGTTCAGCCTCTGGGCTGAAAGAAAAAAATGAACGGCACAGATTTCTTCATTCGCATCGATCAATGTGGATGAAAAAATCTCTGCCAAAAAAAAGAAAAATGGAGGGGAAAGGCGTCTGCCAGGACATAGGAGCTCCGCCCTACATCCATACCCACTTAGCTCGTATGCCCTGGCAAACCAGATTTCTCCATTCACATCAATCGATGTGGATGAATAAATCATTGCCGGGATTTATTTTTATTTTTTTATATATACAGGTCCTTCTAAAAAAATTAGCATATTGTGATAAAATTAATTATTTTCTGTAATGTACTGATAAACATTAGACTTTCATATATTTTAGATTCATTGCACACCAACTGAAGTAGTTCAAGCCTTTTATTGTTTTAATATTGATGATTTTGGCATACAGCTCATGAAAACCCAAAATTCCTATCTCAAAAAATTAGCATATCACGAAAAGGTTCTCTAAACGAGCTATTAACCTAATCATATGAATCAACTAATTAACTCTAAACACCTGCAAAATATTCCTGAGGCTTTTAAAAACTCCCAGCCTGGTTCATTACTCAAAACCGCAATCATGGGTAAGACTGCTGACCTGACTGCTGTCCAGAAGGCCATCATTGACACCCTCAAGCAAGAGGGTAAGACACAGAAAGAAATTTCTGAACGAATAGGCTGTTCCCAGAGTGCTGTATCAAGGCACCTCAGTGGGAAGTCTGTGGGAAGGAAAAAGTGTGGCAGAAAACGCTGCACAACGAGAAGAGGTGACCGGACCCTGAGGAAGATTGTGGAGAAGGACCGATTCCAGACCTTGGGGGACCTGCGGAAGCAGTGGACTGAGTCTGGAGTAGAAACATCCAGAGCCACCGTGTACAGGCGTGTGCAGGAAATGGGCAACAGGTGCCGCATTCCCCAAGTCAAGCCACTTTTGAACCAGAAACAGCGGCAGAAGCGCCTGACCTGGGCTACAGAGAAGCAGCACTGGACTGTTGCATGTCATTCGGAAATCAAGGTGCCAGAATCTGGAGCAAGACTGGGGAGAGGGAAATGCCAAAATGCCTGAAGTCCAGTGTCAAGTCCCCACAGTCAGTGATGGTCTGGGGTGCCATGTCAGCTGCTGGTGTTGGTCCACTGTGTTTTATCAAGGGCAGGGTCAATGCAGCTAGCCATCAGGAGATTTTGGAGCACTTCATGCTTCCATCTGCTGAAAAGCTTTATGGAGATGAAGATTTCATTTTTCAGCACGACCTGGCACCTGCTCACAGTGCCAAAACCACTGGTAAATGGTTTACTGACCATGGTATTACTGTACTCAATTGGCCTGCCAACTCTCCTGACCTGAACCCCATAGAGAATCTGTGGGATATTGGGAAGAGAAAGTTGAGAGATGCAAGACCCAACACTCTGGATGAGCTTAAGGCCGCTATCGAAGCATCCTGGGCCTCCATAACACCTCAGCAGTGCCACAGGCTGATTGCCTCCATGCCACGCCGCATTGAAGCAGTGATTTCTGCAAAAGGATTCCCGACCAAGTATTGAGTGCATAACTGAACATAATTATTTGAAGGTTGACTTTTTTTGTATTAAAAACACTTTTCTTTTATTGGTCGGATGAAATATGCTAATTTTTTGAGATAGGAAATTTGGGTTTTCATGAGCTGTATGCCAAAATCATCAATATTAAAACAATAAAAGGCTTGAACTACTTCAGTTGGTGTGTAATGAATCTAAAATATATGAAAGTCTAATGTTTATCAGTACATTACAGAAAATAATATCACAATATGCTAATTTTTTTAGAAGGACCTGTATATACAAAGTGTTTGCCAAAGCATAGGAACGCCGCCGCCTCCTCCTCAGCTCGTATGCCTTGGCAAACGTATCTGTCACTGCAGAGGAGAAAATCCCGTCTTGCAGCGCCGCATACACCGACTTGCGTGTAATCTGACAGCAGCGCAATGCTTCTGTCAGAATGCACATCGGTGCTGCAGCTAGTCAATCGGTTGGTCCACCTGGAAGGTAAAAAAAAGAAGAAAAAACCAGGCCGCAACGCAATTATTTTATTAACTTTGCAACAGAACATATAAACTTTAACTTTTTTAACTGAACATTAACGTGTTTGCTTACTGGTGTGTTTTTTTGTTGTTTTTTTTTACCTTTATAGAACAAACCTCTCCTTCCCCATGGGTCAATGTGCAAAGCGCAAATCGCCCAAAGATGTGGCGAAGTGCGTTATGCACTTTGTCCCATGTGAAAGGAGACATTTGCAGCAACAGTGAGTGAATGGGCCCTAATAGCCCTGTGTGCCTGTCCTGGTGAGATGATCCCTATGCTAATAGTGTACCTGTGAGTGGTACTTCCGGAAACACTCTCCAAAGCATAGGGCAGGGTGGTCCGGACAGTCAGGACAGAAATAGCGGGTGTCACGCCTTATTCCACTCCTGCTACAGACACGACATCTTTTTCGGGGTGACTGTTGGGTTGAGGTACCAGGAACGACATTGGGGAAATGTCGCTCGTGTAGACGGCTAACTACACTGGTGGTTGGGGCCACGGAACCTCCTGGATACAGGAGGTTCTCGATGATCTCTTCCTGAAATTTGAGGAAGGATCCAGTTCTCCCAGCCTTACTGTAGAGAACAAAACTATTGTACAGAGCCAATTGAATTAAATATACAGACACCTTCTTATACCAGCGTCTGGTGCGTCGGGAAACTAAATACGGAGACAACATCTGGTCATTGAAGTCCACCCCTCCCATGTGGAGGTTATAGTCGTGGACTGAGAGGGGCTTTTCAATGACACGGGTTGCTCGCTCAATTTGTATTGTCGTGTCTGCGTGAATGGAGGAGAGCATGTAAACGTCACGCTTGTCTCTCCATTTCACCGCGAGCAGTTCTTCGTTACACAGTGCGGCCCTCTGCCCCCTTGCAAGACGGGTGGTAACGAGCCGTTGGGGGAAGCCCGCGCGACTAGTTCGCGCGGTATCACAGGCGCCAATCCGTTCTAGAAACAAATGCCTAAAGAGGGCCACACTTGTGTAAAAATTGTCCACATAAAGATGGTACCCCTTGCCGAATAAGGGTGACACCAAGTCCCAAACTGTCTTCCCACTGCTCCCCAGGTAGTCAGGGCAACCGACCGGCTCCAGGGTCTGATCTTTTCCCTCATAGACACGAAATTTGTGGGTATAGCCTGTGGCCCTTTCACAGAGCTTATACAATTTGACCCCATACCGGGCGCGCTTGCTTGGGATGTATTGTTAGAAGCCAAGGCGCCCGGTAAAATGTATCAGGGACTTGTCTATGCAGATGTTTTGCTCTGGGGTATAAATATCTGCAAATTTCTGGTTGAAATGGTCTATGAGGGGCCGAATTTTGTGGAGCCGGTCAAAAGCAGGGTGGCCCCTGGGACGGGAGGCGGTGTTGTCACTAAAGTGGAGGAACCGCAGGATGGCCTCAAAACGTGCCCTGGACATGGCAGCAGAGAACATGGGCATGTGATGAATCGGGTTCGTGGACCAATATGACCGCAATTCATGCTTTTTTGTCAGGCCCATGTTGAGGAGGAGGCCCAGAAAAGTTTTAAGTTCGGAAACTTGGACTGGTTTCCACCGGAAAGGCTGGGCATAAAAGCTTCCCGGGTTAGCGGTGATAAATTGTGTGGCATACCTGTTTGTTTCGGCCACAACTATGTCTAAAATCTCCGCAGTCAAGAACAGCTCAAAAAATCCCAGGGCCGAACCGATCTGAGCTGTCTCAACCCGAACTCCAGACTGGGCAGTGAAAGGGAAAACTACGGGTGCGGCTGAAGTTGGGGACTGCCAATCAGGGTTTGCCAGCACCTCTGGGATTCTAGGGGCTCTACGGGCACGTCTTTGCGGTGGCTGCGACGGGGTCACTACTGCACGTGCCACCGTACCAGCTTCAACTGCCCTTCTGGTGCTCGCTACTTTACCAGGTTGTACGGCAGTGCTGGTACTAGGTCCAGGGAGGGCTGGGCTGCTGGTATATGCCTCACCACGTAATCCGACAGCACCAGCCCCACTCTGCTGCTCTTGAAGCGGATCCTGCGCAACCTGCGGTCTAGCGACACGGGGCCGGGTACGCCTGGTGGTATCAGGGACCTCAGCCTCCTCGTCCGAACTTTGGGTCAGAGAGCCACTGCTTTCTACAGGTTCGTATTCTGACCCGCTGGATTCATCAGATGAGGGTTCCCACTCCTCATCCGACTGGGTCAGAAGCCTGTAGGCCTCTTCAGAAGAATACCCCCTGTTAGACATGTGGGCAACTAAATTTAGGGGTATTCCCTGAGACTACCCAAGAAAAAAAAAGCAAGCCTGTCTTACAAAGGGGAGGCTAGCGAAGTACCGGAGGCCGCTGCGGTTGCTAAAAAATATCAAAACAGATTTTTTTATCGCCGCAGTGCGTGTAAAGTGAATGTGCAGTGATCAAAAAAAAAATTTTTTTGTCACTGCGGTGGGGCAGGTGTGGGCGAACGCATGTGTGGGTGACCGATCAGGCCTGATCGGGCAAACACTGCGTTTTTGGGTGGAGGGCGAACTAAAGTGACACTAGTACTATTATAGATCTGACCGTGATCAGTTTTGATCACTTCCAGATACTATAAAAGTACAAATGCTGATTAGCGATACGCTAATCAGCGAATAACGGACTGCAGTGCGGTGGGCTGGGCGCTAACTGATCGCTAACTACCTAACCAAGGGACCTAAACTATACCTAAAACCTAACGGTCAATAACAGTGAAAAAAAAAAGTGACAGTTTGCACTGATCACTTTTTTCTTTTCACTTGTGATTGACAGGGGTGATCAAAGGGTTAATTGGGGTTCAGGGGGGTGATCAGGGGCTAAAGTGTAGTGTTTGGTGTACTCACTGTGAAGCCTGCTCCTCTGCTGGATCCAACCGACGAAAAGAACCAGCAGAGGAGCAGGCAGCCATATATCAGATCATATTTACTAATATGATCTGATATCTGGCACTTTGATTGGCTTTTTTAAAAATCAGCAACCTGCCAGCCACGATCATTGGCTGGCAGGTTGCTGACGAAATACTTCTCGACGAAATGCCGGCGCGAACTGCGCACGTGCGGGCGCATACTCGCGTCATCTCGCGTCTCGCGAGATGACGCGTATATGCGTGACTGTGCGCAGCGCTGCCACCTCCGGACCGCACATCTGCGTTAGGCGGTCCGGAGGTGGTTAAAGAGGTTGTCCGAGTTTTATTTATTGATGACCTATCCTCAGCATAGGTCATCAATATCAGATCGGCTGGGATCCGACACCCGGCCGATAAGCTGTTTGAAGAGAAGGTGCCCGCTGTGACAGCGCCGCCTCCTCTTCACTGTTTACCTTCTAGCCGTTGCATCTGCAGCGGTGAGCAGGTGTAATTACACCTAACAGTCCCATTCATTTCTATGGGACGGATTGCTCCTATACAAGTGTATAGGAGCGATTCGTCTCATAGAAATGAATGGGACGGTTTGGGTGTAATTACACCTGCTCACTGCTGCAGATGCAACGGCGGAAGGCAAACAGTGAAGAGGAGGCGGCGCTGGCACAGTGCACGCCTTCTCTTCAAACAGCTGATCGGCGGTGTGCCGGGTGTCGGACCCCAGCCGATCTGATATTGACGACCTATCCTGAGGATAGGTCATCAATAAATATAACTTGGACAACCCCTTTAACTTTCTTTGCTCCATGTTCAGTGTGGTGCACACCATGATACCAAACAGCAGTGACTACATTTTACCTTTTTAACCACCTCCCGACCGCTGTACGCACCGATGCGTCCGGGAGGTGGTTGTTTAGTTCCTCCTGGACGCATCGGCGCGTCCTCTCGCGAGACGCGAGATTACGTCACAGCCGGCCCGCGCATGCGCATCGCGGGCCGGCATTTCGCAGAAGACTATTTCGTCAGCAGCCTGCCGGCCACGATCATTGGCTGGCAGGCTGCTGATTTTTAAAAAAAACAATCAGCAGCCATATAACCCCACATATTAGTAAATATGATGGGGTTATATGGCTGCTGTGCTCCTCTGCTCCTTCTTTTGGTCGGTGCAAACTGTCACTTTTTTTTTTCACTGTTATTGACCGTTAGGTTTTAGGTATAGTTTAGGTCCCTTGGTTAGGTAGTTAGCGATCAGTTAGCGCCCAGCCCACCGCACCGCAGTCCGTTATTCGCTGATTAGCGTATCGCTAATCAGCATTTGTACTTTTATAGTATCTGAAAGTGATCAAAACTGATCACGGTCAGATCTATAATAGTACTAGTGTCACTTTAGTTCGCCCTCCACCCAAAACGCAGTGTTTGCCCGATCAGGCCTGATCGGTCGCCCACACGTGCGTTTGCCCACGCCCGCCCCACCACAGTGACAAAAAAATATTTTTTTTTTGATCACTGCACATTCACTTTACACGCACTGCGGCGATAAAAAAATCAGTTTTGATATTTTTTATCAACCGCAGCAGCCTCCGGTACTTCGCTAGCCTCCCATTTGTAAGACAGGCTTGCTTTTTTTTTCTTGGGTAGTCTCAGGGAATACCCCGAAATTTAGTTGCCCACATGTCTAACAGGGGGTATTCTTCTGAAGAGGCCTACAGGCTTCTGACCCAGTCGGATGAGGAGTGGGAACCCTCATCTGATGAATCCAGCGGGTCAGAATACGAACCTGTAGAAAGCAGTGGCTCTCTGACCCAAAGTTCGGACGAGGAGGCTGAGGTCCCTGATACCACCAGGCGTACCCGGCCCCGTGTCGCTAGACCGCAGGTTGCGCAGGATCCGCTTCAAGAGCAGCAGAGTGGGGCTGGTGCTGTCGGATTACGTGGTGAGGCATACACCAGCAGCCCAGCCCTTCCTGGACCTAGTACCAGCACTGCCGTACAACCTGGTGAAGTAGCGAGCACCAGAAGGGCAGTTGAAGCTGGTACGGTGGCACGTGCAGTAGTGACCCCGTCGCAGCCACCGCAAAGACGTGCCCGTAGAGCCCCTAGAATCCCAGAGGTGCTGGCAAACCCTGATTGGCAGTCCCCAACTTCAGCCGCACCCGTAGTTTTCCCTTTCACCGCCCAGTCTGGAGTTCGGGTTGAGACGGCTCAGATCGGTTCGGCCCTGGGATTTTTTGAGCTGTTCTTGACTGCGGAGCTTTTAGACTTAGTCGTGGCAGAGACAAACAGGTATGCCACACAATTTATCACCGCTAACCCGGAAAGCTTTTATGCCCAGCCTTTCCGGTGGAAACCAGTCCAAGTTTCCGAATTTAAAACTTTTCTGGGCCTCCTCCTCAACATGGGCCTGACAAAAAAGCATGAATTGAGGTCATATTGGTCCACGAACCCGATTCATCACATGCCCATGTTCTCTGCTGCTATGTCCAGGACACGATTTGAGGTCATCCTGCGTTTCCTGCACTTTAGCGACAACACCGCCTCCCGTCCCAGGGGCCACCCTGCTTTTGACCGGCTCCACAAAATTCGGCCCCTCATAGACCATTTCAACCAGAAATTTGCAGATTTGTATACCCCTGAGCAAAACATCTGCATAGACGAGTCCCTAATACATTTTACCGGGCGCCTTGGCTTCAAACAATACATCCCAAGCAAGCGCGCCCGGTATGGGGTCAAATTGTATAAGCTCTGTGAAAGGGCCACAGGCTATACCCGCAAATTTCGGGTCTATGAGGGAAAAGATCAGACCCTGGAGCCGGTCGGTTGCCCTGACTACCTGGGGAGCAGTGGGAAGACAGTTTGGGACTTGGTGTCACCCTTATTCGGCAAGGGGTACCATCTTTATGTGGACAATTTCTACACAAGTGTGGCCCTCTTTAGGCATTTGTTTCTAGAACGGATTGGCGCCTGTGGTACCGCGCGAACTAGTCGCACGGGCTTCCCCCAACGGCTCGTAAGCACCCGTCTTGCAAGGGGGCAGAGGGCCGCACTGTGTAACGAAGAACTGCTCGCGGTGAAATGGAGAGACAAGCGTGACGTTTACATGCTCTCCTCCATTCACGCAGACACGACAATACAAATTGAGCGAGCAACCCGTGTCATTGAAAAGCCCCTCTCAGTCCACGACTATAACCTCCACATGGGAGGGGTCGACTTCAATGACCAGATGTTGGCTCTGTATTTAGTTTCCCGACGCACCAGACGCTGGTATAAGAAGGTGTCTGTATATTTAATTCAATTGGCTCTGTACAATAGTTTTGTTCTCTACAGTAAGGCTGGGAGAACTGGATCCTTCCTCAAATTTCAGGAAGAGATCATCGCGAACCTCCTGTATCCAGGAGGTTCCGTGGCCCCATCCACCAGTGTAGTTAGCCGTCTACACGAGCGACACTTCCCCAGTGTCGTTGCTGGTACCTCAAACCGACCGCCACCCCGAAAAAAATGTCGTGTCTGTAGCAGGAGTGGAATAAGGCGTGACACCCGCTATTTCTGTCCTGACTGTCCCGACCACCCTGCCCTATGCTTAGGGGAGTGTTTCCGAAAGTACCACACACAGGTACACCTAGCATAGGGATCACATCTCACCAGGATAGGCACACAGGGCTATTAGGGCCCATTCACTCACAGCTGCTGCAAACGTCTCCTTTCACATGGGACAAAGTGCATAACGCACTTCGCCACATCTTTGGGCGATTTGCGCTTTGCACATTGACCCATGGGGAAGGAGAGGTTTGTTCTATAAAGGTAAAAAAACAAAACAAAAAAAAAAAAACAGGTAAGCAAACAGGTTAATGTTTAGTTCCAAAAGTTAAAGTTACATGTTCTGTTCCAAAGTTAATAAAATTATTGCGTTGTGGCCTGTTTTTTTTTTTTTTTTTTGTCTTTTTACCTTCCAGGTGGACCAACCGATCTACTAGCTGCAGCACCGATGTGCATTCTGACAGAAGCATTGCGCTGCTGTCAGATTACACGCAAGTCGGTGTATGCGGCGCTGCAAGACGGGATTTTCTCCTCTGCAGTGACAGATACGTTTGCCAAGGCATACGAGCTGAGGAGGAGGCGGCGTTCCTATGCTTTGGCAAGCACTTTGTATATATATATATATTAAAAAAAAAATCCCGGCAATGATTTATTCATCCACATCGAAATCTGGTTTGCCAGGGCATACGAGCTAAGTGGGTATGGATGTAGGGCGGAGCTCCTATGTCCTGGCAGACGCCTTTCCCCTCCATTTTTTTTTTTGGGCAGAGATTTTTTCATCCACATTGATCGATGCGAATGAAGAAATCTGTGCCGTTCATTTTTTTCTTTCAGCCCAGAGGCTGAACGGAAAAAAAAATCTCATTACCTGTATGCTCAATATAAGGAGAATAGCAGAAACTCCTAATGCTGGCCATACATGTAATGATTGCGGAGACCCTCAAATGCCAGGGCAGTACAAACACCCCACAACTGACCCCATTTTGGAAAGAAGACACCCCAAGGTATTTGCTGAGGGGCATATTGAGTCCATGAAAGATTGAAATTTTTGTCCTAAGTTAGCGGAAAGTGAGACTTTGCGAGAAAAAACAAAAAAAAATCAATTTCTGCTAACTTATGCGAAAAAAAAAAAAATTTCTATGAACTTGCCAGGCCCCTCATTGGATACCTTGGGGTGTCTTCTTTCCAAAGTGGGGTCACATGTGGGGTATTTATACTGCCCTGGCTTTTTAGGGGCCCTAAAGCGTGAGAAGAAGTCTGGGATCCAAATGTCTAAAAATGCCCTCCTAAAAGGAATTTGGGCCCCTTTGCGCATCTAGGCTGCAAAAAAGTGTGACACATCTGGTATCGCCGTACTCAGGAGAAGTTGGGGAATGTGTTTTGGGGTGTCATTTTACATATACCCATGCTGGGTGAGAAAAATATCTTGGTCAAATGCCAACTTTGTATAAAAAAATGGGAAAAGTTGTCGTTTGCCAAGATATTTCTCTCACCCAGCATGGGTATATGTAAAATGGCACCCCAAAACACATTCCCCAACTTCTCCTGAGTACGGCGATACCAGATGTGTCACACTTTTTTGCTGCCAAGGTGGGCAAAGGGGCACATATTCCAAAGTGCACCTTTCGGATTTTGCAGGCCATTTTTTACACATTTTGATTGCAAAGTACTTCTCACACATATGGGCCCCTAAATTGCCAGGGCAGTATAACTACCCCACAAGTGACCCCATTTTGGAAAGAAGACACCCCAAGGTGTTCTGTGAGGGGCATGGTGAGTTCCTAGAATTTTTTATTTTTTGTCGCAAGTTAGTGGAATATGAGACTTTGTAAGAAAAAAAAACAAAAAAAAAAACATCATCATTTTCCGCTAACTTGTGACAAAAAAAAAATAAATTCTAGGAACTCGCAGTGCCCCTCACGGAATACCTTAAGGTGTCTTCTTTCCAAAATGGGGTCACTTGTGGCGTAGTTATACTGCCCTGGCAATTTAGGGGCCCAAATGTGTGAGAAGTACCTTGCAATCAAAATGTGTAAAAAATGCCCTGCAAAATCCGAAAGGTGCACTTTGGAATATGTGCCCCTTTGCCCACCTTGGCAGCAAAAAAGTGTGACACATCTGGTATCGCCGTACTCAGGAGAAGTTGGGGAATGTGTTTTGGGGTGTCATTTTACATATACCCATGCTGGGTGAGAAAAATATCTTGGTCAAATGCCAACTTTGTATAAAAAAATGGGAAAAGTTGTCGTTTGCCAAGATATTTCTCTCACCCAGCATGGGTATATGTAAAATGACACCCCAAAACACATTCCCCAACTTCTCCTGAGTACGGCGATACCAGATGTGTGACACTTTTTTGATGCCAAGGTGGGCAAAGGGGCGCATATTCCAAAGTGCACCTTTCGTATTTCACCGGTCATTTTTTACAGATTTTGATTGCAAAGTACTTCTCACACATATGGGCCCCTAAATTGCCAGGGCAGTATAACTACGCCACAAGTGACCCCATTTTGGAAAGAAGACACCCCAAGGTATTCTGTGAGGGGCATGGTGAGTTCCTAGAATTTTTTATTTTTTGTCGCAAGTTAGTGGAATATGAGACTTTGTAAGAATATAGAAAAAATCATCATCATTTTCCGCTAACTTGTGACAAAAAATAAAAAGTTCTATGAACTCACTATGCCCATCAGCGAATACCTTAGGGTGTCTACTTTCCGAAATGGGGTCATTTGTGGGGTAGTTATACTGTTTGGGCATTGTAGAACCTCAGGAAACATGACAGGTGCTCAGAAAATCAGAGCCGTTTCAAAAAGCGGAAATTCACATTTTTGTACCATAGTTTGTAAATGCTATAACTTTTACCCAAACCATTTTTTTTTTTGCCCAAACATTTTTTTTTTATCAAAGACATGTAGAACTATAAATGTAGCGAAAAATTTATATATGGATGTCGTTTTTTTTGCAAAATTTCACAGCTGAAAGTGAAAAATGTCATTTTTTTGCAAAAAAATCATTATATTTTGATTAATAACAAAAAAAGTAAAAATGTCAGCAGCAATAAAATACCACCAAATGAAAGCTCCATTAGTGAGAAGAAAAGGAGGTAAAATTCATTTGGGTGGTAAGTTGCATGACCGAGCGATAAACGGTGAAAGGAGTGTAGTGCCGAAGTGTAAAAAGTGGCCTGGTCATGAAGGGGGTTTCACCTAGCGGGGCTGAAGTGGTTAAATAGGCAGACTGATTACAAGTTTGAAGACACCGATGATGTTAATTACAGGATACAACTTAGTTTAACATGTCCCTGCGCTAAATCTCAAAAAGGAAAGCCAAAACGAAGATGTGAAAGTAGCCTTAGTTTGTTTTTTAAAGTTATTCTGTTGAAACACAATTCCAAAGCAATTTCTGATTGTAATTTATAGATTTTCTGTAAATTGTATCATTACTTTTGTCAATTTCAAGTTATTTCAGTTACCATTGTGGGTTTTTCTCTCATTAAAAATAATTTTGTCCACATGTGTATATAACCTATATGGACTAATCACTAACCAACAGCAACTGCTACCCAGCTTTCCCACACTACAGAATCAGCCTATTTATGATTTGGTGAATCACCAGTATTGTAGAACAAGTTGAATTTGCAAGCCAGGAGCCTGCCAAATCCTCCATACTATTGTATAGTGTTGTGCATTTTCATACGTATACAATATTATCTAATGACATTATGATCAAAATGTATGCTCATCTCATTGCCTTTAAGAATAAAATCAGCCTAAACCAAAGTTCTATTATGTGGCTGAGGAAGCCAAGATGAGTTCATGGCATGAGTTCATGGCAAGTTCAATTTATAAAAAATTAATTGTGAACATAAACTGACATTGTGTTTAAAAGTTATTGCTAAAGATATGGGACCATCTGTAAGGAGTAAGTCAACTCCCTAAAACATATATGTCTGGAGGGAACAAGGTTATTTGATAAGGTTTCATGTCCTTGAGGCACACCTGCTATATGAAGTTCAATTTATATATTCATAATTATATTATATATATCTCTGCATGGTATATTTAGTTTACAACACATGTTAATCAATAATTCATATAATGTATTATCTATGTGTAACAATGTATCGATATATATATATATATATATATATATATGTGTTATACCATGTATTTATCATTTAGAAGGTATTGTAGAAGGTATAGAAACAAGTAAGTTTATGTTAATTGGGTTTTCTGAGAAGAGAAAATTTTATTTCAAAACAATAGTTATTCATGGATGTAGATAAGTGAAATGTACAAGTTCCGATGCCAAGCATCAAAGCCGCTATATAAAATTTTCATCAAGTCAAACTATATTTCTAAAAGATAGGAGAAGACAGTCAACTCCAACAAGTCCAGGATATAGGTAATTAAAAGTGTCAGGGAAAGACCTTCCTCAATGATTTATATAGACAGGTCAACAAGGTCCTGAAAACATATTATTAGATATTTAATTTTAAATGCTTAAAAGTTGTGATGTTCATTTACAATATCGCAGTGCCATCTGGACAATATTATATTATTTCATTATTTGTTCTTGACCATATTAGGAGTTGATATGACATCATGGTATTATTAGCATGCATGTCCACCCACCTTACCTGATTGGGAATCCCTAATCTAAAGGGGATGATTCTTAGATAAGGGGGGAATAATTACTCGTGTGCGGGGTAGCAAGGAAGAACTAGAGAGAGAGGGAAAAAAGATCCATATATCCATTGATCCATTCATTCAAAAAGAAAAACTTTATCAGAAGAAACTTGGATTATTCTTTTTGGATTACTAGGAAAGTTCTTCAGAACTGGTCCCATCTGAACTCTGTCTACCTTTAACCCGGTAACGTATATTTTGTTTACTACTCATGATATTAATAAGATATTTCTCTCGGTATATAGCCAAGAGTTCCCATACTGTGGGAATATATAGTCTTAGGTGCCTCCATAATGCTGATTATTCTCTTAGCAAAGATGCATATTGTTAATGGAAGATCTGACATTATTTGAAAAGAGGACTAAACCCTTGGAAAGTTATTTTCCTTAGTCTGATTGCCGAGCTGAATACTTTATCATATTAATATCATATATTTTTGATTGGTCATAGGAAAACAGAGTCAAGGGATAACAGTTATTTTCCTGTAGATCCGTGTTTTATTGTTATAGCCTGTTTGATAACAGAAGATCCTAAGTTTCTCCTGGTATATGAGTCCGTTTGTTACAAGTATGACACTGGTTGTCATAAATCATACTGTGATGATCAGATAGGGGTGTTACATTTTGGGTGTTACTTTGTAACTTCATCATTTGTTTTGCAGTTGTATTGTTTTTATATTCTGGGTTTTATAATAAACGATTATATATTTTTGCACATACAATTGTCCCTTTGTTTCACTGCTTGCACAAATCAAATTAAGACACTTGATAAAAAGAACTTAGAGGCGTTATTTTTTATGTCCGCCTGAAGGATATAATTTTTTATATATTTTTTTTTATCCTCTCTTTTATATGAAGATTCTTCCATATAGAAGATATATGACAATAGCTAGACAGATCTATTATTCAGAGTCTGAGAAAAGCAGCGATACACATTAGGTGGACCTTTAATAGGTACTGAAAAGAAATCTGATGTAAATAGACAGATAGATCTCATATTCTACTAAACTTACATTATCAATAGCTAATTGTATAGCAGTGGTTAATTGATCTATTAAGCAAAAGCAAGTGGTGCCTTTATATGCCAGCCCGTCTGAAGACTAGGTGAGAAACTCCACATTCTGAGAGGAAGCCCCCATTTAGCACAGGCCTGCTAATTGCAAACCATTTGGGCATCCTAATGAAGACCTGGGAAGGGGATACTTAAAATGCACAGCCACCCTAGACATGTTGGCTGCTAGACCAGTGGGTGGTCTAACCCATTCAGTAGATGAATGAAAAAATATCAGAAGCCATAACTCCAACCTCATGGCACCCACAGCCTCAGAACCCTAATAATTGTGTTCAGCTTGACATGGGCTTCGGGCAGAGTCTATGCGCACCATACTGGACAGCAGGCATTTCTCTGTATTCAGGATCAGGCCTTCTGGAATTCATAACTCAATCACATTTGGTGTCTGTATGACCAGGACAAAGCAACTCAGATTACGGGATCATACCTGTACCCGCAGTCCCTGTCGTACAGCGAGGAATCGCTGTGACTCATATTGCCACCTCAGTCAGTCTTGTGGGAAGGTGGGGCAGAAACCTGAATAATATCAGACGTCCCAGAAGGCCAGACCGAAAGGAGGGAGGTTCCCCTCGGCTGAGGGGGGATAAAAATGGGTGTTTGGGAACAGGTAATGGTCAGCCATTTTGGGGATCCACATCGTTTGGAGTGACTGCCCATATCTTCAGCTGTCCCCACAGCCGGAATATAACTGCTGCATCTCAGTAAGCCAATATTCTGTACCTTATCCCGTTTATTTTATCTGTTCACTGCATTGTTATTGTATGTAATTTTGTTTTTATCTTTTATCTGACACTTTCTTTTTGCATTGCACTGCACTATTGTGTATTAAATTTAAACATTAATAAGTCCCTTCCTTGCTCTTTCAGAGGGAATAACATTACCAGTAGTGTTTCAAAGGATTTTAGAGTCCCATATAGATAACCTGTTACTGTGTTAAATTTGGGTTGAGAGAATATCTGATTATAGGCCCCTATTGCCTTATAGTAAAGGTGGTGGCATCTATTGTGATAGAAAATATTGGGGTGTTAGTATCTAGGGGAGTAAGTTAGCATAATTCCGTCATCTAGAATAGTTGGGTGGGAATTTCTGTGGCAACTTGATGAGCTCACTAGTATAATTCACCCCAGTGACGTGACCTATTGAGTAGGGATCGTGACAGGTACTGAATGCTAAGTCTACCTAAATGAATTATTCTCCCACTAAATAGTCCCATTAGCTAGTCATATTTGTCATTCAGGTTCTGGGAAAGCTGGGTTACCACCATGAAGAGAAGTAGTAGTCTAGTAAAAGTCTGCCAAATACTAAATTGGTTAAGACAAATCCCCCCTCTCACTCTTAAATAGTGCCACAGCTTCGCAGATTGGCCTTTCAGGGACCTAGGAAAGTTTGGTTACCACAATGTGTTACTGTAATAGACTAAAGAATGCTAAATCTACCAAAATACATTCCCCTCCTCACTCCTAAATAGTATCACCGCTAGGCAGATTTGCCTTTTGGGTTTCTAGTACAGCTGGAATACCACCATGTGGGGCTGTAATAAATTCTGCAGAATACTAGATCTACAAAGGGAGGGATGCCCAACATGCAGCCCTCCAGCTGTTGCAAAACTACAACTCCCAATATGCCCTGATAGCTGTAGGCAATCCAGGCATGCTGGGAGTTGTAGTTTTGCAACAGCTGGAGGGCCCCGCACGTTGGGCATTTCTGTACTAAGGTAATGCCCCCACCTCACTACTAAATAGTGACAGATTTTACTTTTAGGGTCCAGTGAAAGGTGGGTTATGTGCACAATGTAAGGGTAACAATGCACTACGCTTGTGGGTGAAATTTAAAGGGAACCTGTCATGTGGATATTTGATTATAATCTAACTAATTATATACAATCATTAACTACTAAAAAGTACCTTAGATGTATTCACTTACTGGTGTGATAGATGGTTGCCTCATAATATACACACAAAGATGCCGCATGCTAATGAGCTGTTTCGAGTCCAGCGTGAGGTCATCGAGTCCAGCGTATATTTAATCCAGAGCTATAGCCACTCCCCTGCCCATCTGCTGCTGATTCCTATGGCAACAAACTGTCACTCAGCAGCAGGTGGGCGGGGAGAGTCAGGAGCTCATGAATATCCATGACTCATCATTATCAGCTGGAGCTTTTCAATACAAGATGTTGGCAGATTGACTGGGTCAATTAAAGAAAGTGACCCAGCATTTTGCTAAGCGAATCAGTCACTTATTTATGTTGCCCTTAGTTAGGACACCATAAAACTGGTGACAGGTTCCCTTTAAGGATGAACCTAAAATGCACTCTACCCTTTACAGGTCAACTTACTGTGACCTCTAAACTTCTGAATGCACATGTCCAACTGTTCAATGTTTCACTACTTTTTGCCTGATAAATGTCCAGGTTTAATTAGATAAATGTCCTGGTTTAATTAGAATTGGTATTCAAACAGTCCTCCTCATCATCATGCTGTTCACATTTTGACAAATGATAAACTGCCAAAACAGACCATCTTACTGTTGTACAAATGGTTATTGTCCAAGAGACCGATGGGAACCCCGACTTTTATAAAAGCTTGGGAGTCTGACTTAGATTGCTCTTTCACCCCAGCGGAATTAACCCTGATCTACCAAAGGTCCCATGGTTTCTCGAAATGTATTAAAATACAGGAACATTCCTTCAAAACTATGACCCGATGGTATAACGATCCAGTTAAGCTGTTCAAAATGGGCTTTTCTACTGATGACCGATGTTGGCGATGTAGAGTGGGAAAAGGTACCTTAGGACATATACTATGGCTCTGCCCGATCATCAGTCCATTTTGTGAGCTAGTCGAGCGTCAGATAAATATAATATGTAATACAACGATCCAGTTATCGCCCGCTACAGTGCTGCTTTGGCTGCCATAGAGCGTCTGGCGCCCGGGCTAAGCTGACCTGCCGACACAGCTGGTACAGGCGGCAAGATTAGTAATTCCGAAGCTCTGGCTTCAATCACTGCCTCCAACCCTGAACGAATGGTATGTCAAATTAGATCAGATATATTTGATGGAGGAACTGGCGAGCTGGGCCACCAGATCGTATTGTAGATTTATTCGAGGCAGGGTACACACACATACCCAGCAGCCATATAGCTGACTATATCTTGTGATGTTAAAAGAAACAATAGAGAACCTTCTTGTCCCTTTACATGTTCCCCCTCTCACTTCTATTTGATGGTGGATATGCTTTGCCTCTCGATCTGAGCTAGAAGTTACCCATTTGAAACCTTTTCACGATGCTATGTAGTTAGAATCTTTATGTGTAATAACAACATTACTGACGCACAGTGCTATGTCCTCAGTATCATATCCACTTTTATTTTTGACTTTACAATGCAAAAAAAAACAAAAAAAAAAAAACTGTCTGATTTAACAGTGATTGTCAAATACTTTGCTTTTTCAATAAAAAGAGATTTGTGGGGTAGTTATACTGCCCTGGCAATTTAGGGGCCCATATGTGTGAGAAGTACTTTGCAATCAAAATGTGTAAAAAATGGGCTGCGAAATCCGAAAGGTGCACTTTGGAATATGTGCCCCTTTGCCCATCTTGGCTGAAAAAAAAGTGTCACACATCTGGTATCGCCGTACTCAGGAGAAGTTGGGGAATGTGTTTTGGAGTGTCATTTTACATATACCCATGCTGGGTGAGAGAAATATCTTGGCAAAAGACAACTTTTCCAATTTTTTTATACAAAGTTGGCATTTGACCAAGATATTTTACCAGATGTGTGACACTTTTTTGCAGCCTAGATGCGCAAAGGTGCCCAAATTCCTTTTAGGAGGGCATTTTTAGACATTTGGATCCCAGACTTCTTCTCACACTTTCGGGCCCCTAAAAAGCCAGGGCAGTATAAAGACCCCACACGTGACCACACTTTGGAAAGAAGACACCCCAAGGTATTCAATGAGGGGCATGGCGAGTTCATCGAAATTATTATTTTTTTGCATAAGTTAGCAGAAATTGATTTTTTTTCTCACAAAATCTCACTTTCCGCTAACTTAGGACAAAAATTTCAATCTTTCATGGACTCAATATGCCCCTCACAGTATACCTTGGGGTGTCTTCTTTCCGAAATGGGGTCACATGTGGGGTATTTATACTGCCCTGGCTTTTTAGGGGCCCTAAAGCGTGAGAAGAAGTCTGGAATATAAATGTCTAAAAATGTTTACGCATTTGGATTCCGTGAGGGGTATGGTGAGTTCATGTGAGATTTTATTTTTTGACACAAGTTAGTGGAATATGAGACTTTGTAAGAAAAAACAAACAAACAAAAATATATATTTCCGCTAACTTGGGCCAAAAAAATGTCTGAATGGAGCCTTACAGGGGGGGGGGGGGGGGGGGGGGGATGTGATCACCCATATAGATTCCCTGATCACCCCCCTGGTAAGGCTCCATTCAGACGTCCGTATGATTTTTACGTATCCATGTATCGGATCCGAAAAACACATGCGGACGTCTGAATGGAGCCTTACAGGGGGGTGATCAATGACAGGGGGTGATCAGGGAGTGTATATGGGTGATCACCCCCCTGTAAGGCTCCATTCAGACGTCCGTATGATTTTTACAGATCCATGGATCGGATCCGCAAAACACATGCGGACGTCTGAATGGAGCCTTACAGGGGGGGGTGATCACCCCCTGTCATTGATCACCCCCCTGTAAGGCTCCATTCAGACGTCCGCATGTGTTTTGCGGATCCGTAAAAATCCATTCATACGGACGTCTGAATGGAGCCTTACAGGGGGGTGATCAATGACAGGGGGGGGGTGATCAGGGAGTGTATATGGGTGATCACCCCCCTGTCATTGATCACCCCCCTGTAAGGCTCCATTCAGACGTCCGTATGATTTTTACGGATCCATGGATCGGATCCGCAAACACATGCGGACGTCTGACTGGAGCCTTACAGGGGGGTGATCAATGACAGGGGGTGATCAGGGAGTTTATTTGGGGTGATCATGGGTTCATAAGGGGTTAATAAGTGACCGGGGGGGGGGGGGTTGAGTGTAGTGTAGTTCATCCAAGTGAACTACAATCTAATTAAACACTTTCTGGCGGGGTAAAGTACTCATGGCACAAAGCATCTAATATGTACGTACTTACGCTCATGTCCTCTTTCAGTACCGTATACCTACCATAGCATATGCCCCTCAAGCGGAGCAACGGTAGTTAGGAAGCAGGCTGCATTAACCCTTTCTGCCATCAGTATCTCACACAAGAGATTGTTGTTTTACTTGGACACCCAAACCAGCATTGTGGACCCATATGGACTTATCTGTCCCATAGAAGAGTCCTTAAGCAACAACGATTGGGCTCCTATACACATCTCAATATCAGGAGCATCCAGTGATATTTTTATGCTTTTATTATTTTTGTTTTTTTTGGCACCAGTGTGATGTAATGTTTTAATGTTTATTAATACTACATTGTCTATATGTTGTTTTTAGCCATCCCCTGAAGTGGATCCCTCCACTATTATCCTCAATAAATACCTGATATAACACTGTTCATACGACTATTGTCCATCTGGTACCAGGTCGTTGAGTGACCCCTACCACTTGATACATTTCAATTTTGTTCTTTCTGCGACTAGGGGTAGGTCGCAAGGGTTGTGCACCAAATCCATCTGGTACGAGAGGTGGAGCCACTTCACCCTATTTTTCCTTTTGATACACTGACTAAAAATTAACTTGTGTATATATATATATATATATATATATATATATATATATATATATATATATATATATAAGAATAAACACACCGCAGCATGTCCACACACCGCAGCATGTCCATAAGGTGAAAAATGTGGGATCCTTTATTCACCCAAGCAGCGATGTTTCGGTCCGCTTGCTGGGACCATTTTCAAGCCTTGAAAATGGTCCCAGCAAGCGGACCGAAACGTCGCTGCTTGGGTGAATAAAGGATCCCACATTTTTCACCTTATGGACGTGCTGCGGTGTGTTTATTCTTCTGGCTATTGGACACTGTGGTTGAGTGTCGATACCGCTGGCACCCTACATCTGCTACAAGGAGTGCTGCCCTGAATTTTCATATATATATATATATATATATATATATATATATATATATATATATATATATATATATATATATATATATATATATATATATATATATATATATTACAGCCCAAAAGTTTGGACACACCTCATTCAAAGAGTTTTCTTTATTTTCATGACTATGAAAATTGTAGATTCACACTGAAGGCATCAAAACTATGAATTAACACATGTGGAATTATATACATAACAAAAAGTGTGAAACAACAGAAAATATGTCATATTGTAGGTTCTTCAAAGTAGCCACCTTTTGCTTTGATTACTGCTTTGCACACTCTTTGCATTCTCTTGATGAGCTTCAAGAGGTAGTCACCTGAAATGGTTTTCACTTCACAGGTGTGCCCTGTCAGGTTTAATAAGTGTGATTTCTTGCCTTATAAATGGGGTTGGGACCATCAGTTGCGTTGTGGAGAAGTCAGGAAACGAGTGGCCATCATTACTTTAAGAAATGAAGGTCAGTCAGTCCGAAAAATTGGGAAAACTTTGAAAGTGTCCCCAAGTGCAGTCACAAAAACCATCAAGCGCTACAAAGAAACTGGCTCACATGCGGACCAAGAGTCACCTCTGCTGCGGAGGAGAAGTTCATCCGAGTCACCAGCCTCAGAAATCACAGTTTAACAGCAGCTCAGATTAGAGACCAGGTCAATGCCACACAGAGTACTAGCAGCAGACACATCTCTAGAACTGTTAAGAGGAGACTGTGTGAATCAGGCCTTCATGGTAGAATATCTGCTAGGAAACCACTGCTAAGGACAGGCAACAAGCAGAAGAGACTTGTTTGGGCTAAAGAACACAAGGAATGGACATTAGACCAGTGGAAATCTGTGCTTTGGTCTTTTGAAATTTGAGAACTTTGGTTCCAACCACTGTGTCTTTGTGCAACGCAGAAAAGGTGAACGGAAGGACTCTACATGCCTGGTTCCCACCGTGAAGCATGGAGGAGGAGGTGTGATGGTGTGGGGGTGCTTTGCTGGTGACACTGTTGGGGATTTATTCAAAATTGAAGGCATACTGAACCAGCATGCGTACCACAGCATCTTGCAGCGGCATGCTATTCCATCCGGTTTGCGTTTAGTTGGACCATCATTTATTTTCAACAGGACAATGACCCCAAACACACCTCCAGGCTGTGTAAGTAAGGGCTATTTGAGCATGAAGGAGAGTGATGGGGTGCTGTGCCAGATGACCTGGCCTCTACAGTCACCGGACCTGAACCCAATCTGGACCGCAGAGTGAAGGCAAAAGGGGCAACAAGTGCTAAGCATCTCTGGTAACTCCTTCAAGACTGTTGGAAGACCATTTCAGGTGACTACCTCTTGAAGCTCATCAAGAGAATGCCAAGAGTGTGCAAAGCAGTAATCAAAGCAAAAGGTGGCTACTTTGAAGAACCTAGAATATGACATATTTTCAGTTGTTTCACACTTTTTTTGTTATGTATATAATTTCACATGTGTTAATTCATAGTTTTGATGCCTTCAGTGTGAATCTACAATTTTCATAGTCATGAAAATAAAGAAAACTCTTCGAATTAGAAGGTGTGTCCACACTTTTGGTCTGTACTGTATAAACACTCACCTAAAGAATTATTAGGAACACCTGTTCTATTTCTCATTAATGCGATTATCTAGTCAACCAATCACATGGGAGTTGCTTCAATGCATGTAGGCTTGTGGTCCTGGTCAAGACAATTTCCTGAACTCCAAACTGAATGTCAGAATGGGAAAGAAAGGCGATTTAAGCAACTTTGAGCGTGGCATGGTTGTTGGTGCCAGACGGGCCGGTCTGAGTATTTCACAATCTGCTCAGTTACTGGGATTTTCACGCACAACCATTTCTAGGGTTTATAAAGAATGGTGTGAAAAGGGAAAAACATCCAGTATGCAGCAGGCCTGTGGGTGAAAATGCCTTGTTGATGCTAGAGGTCAGAGGAGAATGGACTGACTGATTCAAGCTGATAGAAGATCAACGTTGACTAAAATAACCATTCGTTACAACTGAGGTATGCAGCAAAGCATTTGTGAAGACACAACACGCACAACCTTGAGGCGGATGGGCTACAACAGCAGAAGACCCCACCCGGTACCACTCATCTCCACTACAAATAGGAGAAAGAGGCTACAATTTGCACGAGCTCACCAAAATTGGACTGTTGAAGACTGGAAAAATGTTGCCTGGTCTGATGAGTCTCGATTTCTGTTGAGACATTCAAATGGTAGAGTCCTAATCTGGCCATCCCTCATGACCATCATGTACCAGCAGGATAATGCACCATGTCACAAAGCTCGAATAATTTCAAATTGGTTTCTTGAACATGACAATGAGTTCACTGTACTAACAGTCACAGTCACCAGATCTCAACCCAATAGAGCATCTTTGGGATGTGGTGGAACGGGAGCTTCGTGCCCTGGATGTGCATCCCTCAAATCTCCATCAACTGCAAGATGCTATCCTATCAATATGGGCCAACATTTCTAAAGAATGCTATACCTTTTTGAATCAATGCCACGTAGAATAAGGCACTTCGTAAGGCAAAAGGGGGTCCAACACCATATTTGTATGGTATTCCTAAAAATTCTTTAGGTGAGTGTGTGTATATGTATGTATGTATATATATATATATATATATATATATATATATATATATATATATATATATATATATATATATATCTATATATAAAATTTGCAAAAAAAATCAACAAAAAAGCACAAAAGAATCTCCAGGTGCTCATCAGGCAGGTATGCACTTGGAGGTCACAGCTCGCACGCATAAAAAAGCGGCGCAGAGCTGGAAAATTGTAAAAGGACGGGGCTAGGTACGGAGGGTATTTAGGGATCTGGAACAGCTGCAAATGAAAAAATAAATAAATCAGTGCAGCAATTCTAGATGTTCTTCTTTTCTACTTTCAGAAGGAAAAGTTGAAATCACAGTCCAGCACCACAAGTCCCAGCAAGCAGCACAGAACCTCTCTGCCTCTCACCAGCTAGAATGGCTGCATGGGGAAGGG
Source organism: Bufo gargarizans (assembly GCF_014858855.1). Taxonomy (NCBI): domain Eukaryota; kingdom Metazoa; phylum Chordata; class Amphibia; order Anura; family Bufonidae; genus Bufo; species Bufo gargarizans. The sequence goes on from NC_058084.1 coordinate 241,151,657, forward strand.
GGGGGGGGGGGTTCAGCCCTTGTCTGTGCAGCTATAGCACTGCCATTGGCTGGAGTATTGTTCCAGACAATCGCAGCGCTGGCAGCGGATGGCAAACACTGGTGTCCCCTGCCTCACCTCAGAGGAGACCGATGCAGCACCGGTTACCTCCCCCCGACACCACCCCCCCCCCCCCCACCACAGCTCCATACTTCTTCCGTGCTGCAATGTGTCGGTGTTCATTGATTGTCCAATCGCAGCGCTTGAATCTGCAGGGGGGCGGTGCTGCACCATGCTGCCCTTACCTGGCATGGATGCCTGCTGGTAAGAGCAGCCATGGTGCCCAGATTTCCTCCCAGCACCTGGTGGACCTTGTGCTGTACATGTTCGTCGCTGGTCATTAAGTCACGTCCAGCTGTGACGTACATTCACAGCAAGGGTCATTAAGGGGTTAAACTTACCAGCCTATAATTTCCGGGCTCCGTTTTTGGACCCTTTTTGAATCTTGGCACAACATTTGCTATGTGACAATCCTGTGGAACACTCCCTGTCAATATAGAGTCCAGATGAAAGTTGATTCACGCTGAGCAGAAATGATGGCCGCCAACTACATTGGAGACATGAAGGAGAGTGCTAAGTGCTGTCACCAAATGAGCATTTGGTGGCGGTGTTAGGCTACTTTCACACTTGCGTTCGGGGTTCCGCTTGCGAGTTCCATTTGAGGGCTCTCACAAGCGGCCCCGAACGGATCCGTACAGCCCCAATGCATTCTGAGTGGATGCGGATCCGTTTGCCCTCCGTTCCGCTCAGCAGGCAGACACCCGAACGCAGCTTGCAGCGTTTTGGTGTCCGCCTGGCCGTGCAGAGCCAAACGGATCCGTCCAGACTTACAATGCAAGTCAATGGGGACGGATCCGTTTGACGTTGACACAATATGGTGCAATTGCGAACGGATCCGTCCCCATTGTGTTTCAATGTAAAGTCAGGAGTCCCTATTAATATATACCATCGGATTAGAGTTTTCTCCAATCCGATGGAATATGGTATATTTTAACTTGAAGCGTCTCCATCACCATGGGAACGCCTCTATGTTAGAATATACCATCGGATTTGAGTTAGATCATGAAAACTCACATCCGACCGTATATTCTAACACAGAGGCGTTCCCATAGTGATGGGGACGCTTCAAGTTAGAATATACCGAGAACTGTGTACATAACTGCCCCCTGCTGCAGTTATGTACAGCCCCCGATCTCTTACAGGGGGCTGTGATCAGCACAATTAACCCCTCAGTTGCCGCACCTGGGTGATTTTAATTGGGGGGGGGGGGCCGCACTGGCCACCAATAAATTTAATACTGGGGAGGGAGGGAGGCCGCATTGGCCACCAATGAATTTAAAACTGGGGAGGGAGGGGGGTCTGGCCCCCTGCTGCCTGGCAGCACCTGATCTCTTACAGGGGGCTATGAAGCGCACAATTAACCCCTCAGGTGCGAAACCTGAGGGGTTAATTGTGCGGATCACAGCCCCCTGCAAGAGATCGGGTGCTGCCAGGCAGCAGTCATGTACACAGTTATAACTTGAAGAGTCCCCATCACAATGGGAACGCCTCTGTGTTAGAATATACTGTCAGATCTGAGTTGTCATGATGTGAAAACTCAGATCTGAAAAAGATGTTATGCAGGGGGATCCGTTCTGAACGGATGCAAGCGTTTGCATTATAGGTGCGGATCCGTCTGTTCAGATACCAGACAGATCCACACCGAACGCAAGTGTGAAAGTAGCCTTACAGTGTGGGCAGGTCAATACAGAACTGACTTCCACTTTGTGAATGGTACAGTGACAAGCCCATGCTACTTGAAAAACATCATTAATCCAATCATTGTGCCTCTGCATGACCTAATTTAATCTTCAAGGACGACAATGCACCAGCTCACTGATGTTGCATCAATAGGGAACGGCTGATGGAGACTGGAGTACCTCAAATGTAGTGGCCTACCCTTTCTCCAGACCTGAATCCCATTGAAAACTTATAGGATCATCTGAGTTGCCGTGTAGAGGCTCATAACTCTGTACCCCAGAACCTCAAAGACCTGAGGGCCACCCTTCAAGAAGAGTGGGATGCTATGCCTCAGCAGACAATATGAACAGCATGAGATATTGTTGTCAAGTTGTAATTGATGCTCAAGACTAAATGACAAGTTATTGAGACACTGAAATTATTTGGGGGGTATACCAACCACTGTTGTTGGCTTCTGTTTCAATAAAGTGTTAGAGATGAGGAAATCACCATTGCATGTTTCTACTTAAATGCCCTACTTTCACGATATAACAGCACTGTAGCGTAACTTTTTAAATTTTCCATAAATTTGTGTAAAATCCCTCCTGGCTGTATAGGCAAACTTGACATTCAGGCACCTAGGAAAGCTGGGCAACACTTTTTGTAGTTTGGCACCGTCTAGTATCTTTGCAGATACAGGGGAGGGGTTTGTGTTGTAAGAAGCTGCTGGAGTTTTGCAGCTTCCAGTCCCTTTACAGTACTCTGAATGTCTTAAAGTAAATGCAGTGGTAAGCCTTGCCATTTACCTGAACTTCCTTTTGCTTCTAAGCTCATGCTAGCGAACAAAGCCCCTTTTAGATGAGCAAGCGTCTCGCTGTGGAGGCACCTGGTCTTAACTCCCAGCACTGACAGGGTCGCATTGCATTATATTGTTTTATGATGCTATGTAACCCTTAGGCCTCTTTCACATGGGTGTCGCGTGCGAGGGCCGGACAAGATGCGGGTGCGTTGCGGGAAAATGCACGATTTTTCCGCGCAAGTGCAAAGTGTTTTAATACATTTTGCAGGCGCGTGAGAAAAATCGGCATGTTTGGCACCCAGTCCCGAACTTCTTCACAGAAGTTCGGGTTTGGGTCAGGTAATGTAGATTTTATTATTTTCCCTTACGACATGGGTTTAAAGGGAAAATAATAGCATTCTTAATACAGAATACTAAGTAAATCAGGGATGGAGGGGTTAAAAATTATTATTATAATAATTAAACTCACCACATCCACTTGTTTGCGCAGCCCGGCTTCTTTCTTTCTTTCTTTGAGGAGCAGGGAGGAAAAGGAGCTTTGGTGACGTCACTGCACTTATCACATGGTCCGTCACCATGGTGATGTGGATGAGGTGAGTTTAATTTACCTAGCATTCTGTATTAAGAATGCTATTATTATCCCTTATAACCATGTTATAAGGAAAAATAATAAAGATCGGGTTCCCATCCCGATCGTCTCCTAGCAACCATGCGTGAAAATCACACTGCATCCCGCAGTTGCTTGCGATTTTCACGCAGCCCCATTCACTTCTATGGGGCATGCATTGCGTGAAAAACACACAATATAGAGCTTGATGCGATTTTCACGCAACGCACAAATGATGCGTGAAAATCACCGCTCATGTGAACAGCCCCATTGGATCGAATGGGTCTGGATTCAGTGCGGGTGCAATGCGTTCCCCTCACGCATTGGACCCGCGTGGAATTCTTGCCCGTGTGAAAGGGGCCTTACAGTTCTGGAATGTATTAGATGACACTGACATAATGCTATAATATAGCAAAAAGTACTAACTAGACTATGTGCGCTCCCATGTTTCACAGCCACCAGAAAGGTTGACGCTTTTTCCTATAGTGTGCAAGCATGACCACCACTGATGGATTGTTTTCATGGTTACAGACCACCCTGCAAACAGTGTGTAATGCGATGGAAAAATTAATCCAGCCAGCAAAGGAAGCAATATGGGGAATAACAATATATTAGGAAGTGTATTGTATTAACTTTCTCTACATGATAAATGCTACTTGCTGAAGTGAGACAACCTGTTTAAAGAGGATTTCATCAGTATCTGATCAGCAGGGGGTTTGACACAACCAGGCCCCCAGCTGATCAGCTGTTTCAGGAGACCACGGCGCTCCTGTGAGCACTGCTGACTCCTCTCAGCTTACAAAGAAAAGTGTTGTACATTGTATAACAGCTCAGCCTCATTCACTTGATAGGAACTAAACTGCCCCTAGGATAATCTGTTAGAAGGCCAAGGCTCAAAAGAGCGCCTCTGTCTTCTGAAACAGCTGATTGGAAAAGTAAATCTGCCCAATTGACGTTAATTGCTAACCTCCTAAGGCTGGTTTCACAAGGGCGTTGCGGCAAAAGATGCGTGTGCGTTGCGGAAACATGCACGATTTTTAGCGTTTTTATGCGTTTTGCGCGCGCGTGAGAAAAATCACCATTTTTGGTACCCAGACCCAAACCCGGACTTATTCACAGAAGTTCGGGTTTGGGTTTAGTATTCTATAAATTTCCACGCATGGTTGCTAGGATGAAAGTCTATTCACTGTATTATTTTCCCTTATAACATGGTTATAAGGGAAAATAATAGCATTCTTTAATACAGAATGCTTAGTAGAAGGTCAATTCCCCCCAAAAAATTAAACGTTTCAAGTAAAAATAAACAAAAACATCATTTTCACAAAATAAAGTAAAAAAAAAAAAATGGTAAAAAATAGGGGTGGGGGGGGGGGGGGTGGGGGAGTATACATATTAGGTATCGCCGCGTCCGTATTGACCGGCTCTATAAATATATCACATGACCTAACCCCTCAGATGAACACCGTAAAAAAATAAAAACTGTGCTAAATAAACCATTTTTTTGTCACCTTACAACACAAAAAGTACAACAGCAAGCGATCAAAAAGGCATTTGCCAACCAAAATAGTACCAAAGTCACCTCATCCCGCAAAAAATGAACACCTACCTGAGACAATCGCCCAAAAAATAAAGATACTATGGCTCAGAATATGGAGACACTAAAACATAATTTTTTTGTTAGAAAAAAAAAAAAGCTGTTATTGTGCAAAACTTACATAAATAAAAGAAAAAAAGTATACATATTTGGTATCACCGCGTTCGTATCGACCGGCTCTATAAAAATACAACATGACCTAACCTCTCAGATGAACACCGTAAAAAATAAAAACTATGCTAAATAAACAATTTTTTGTCACCTTACATCACAAAAAGTGTAATAGCAAGCGATCAAAAAGTCATATGCAACCCAAAATAGTGCAAATCAAACAGTCATCCCGCAAAAAATTAGACCCTACCTAAGATAATCGCCCAAAAACTTAAACAACTATGGCTCTCAGAATATGGAGACACTAAAACATGATTTTTTTTTTTGTTTCAAAAATTATATTATTGTGTAAAACTTACATAAATAAATTAAAAAGTATACATGATAGGCATACTGACCCTATAAAAATATTACATGAACTAACCCCTCAGATGAACACCGTACAAAATTTAAAATAAAAACTGTGCTAAATAAACCATTTTTTGTCACCTTACATCACAAAAAGTGTAATAGCAAGCAATCAAAAAAGTCACATGAACCCCAAAATACTCATCTCATCCCGCAAAAATCATACCCTACCTAAGGTAATCGCCAAAAAACTGAAAAGATTATGGCTCTCAGATTATGGAAACACTAAAACATGATTTTTTTTTTTGCTTCAAAAATGAAATCATTGTGTAAAACTTACATAAATAAATAAAAAAAGTATACATATTAGGTATCGCCGCATCTGTGACAACCTGGTCTATAAAAATATCACATGATCTAACCTGTCAGATGAATGTTGTAAATAACAAAAAATAAAAACGGTGCCAAAACAGCTATTTTTTGTTATCTTGCCTCACAAAAAGTGTAATATAGAGCAACCAAAAATCATATGTACCCTAAACTAGTACCAACAATACTGCCACCCTATACCGTAGTTTCTAAAATGGGGCCACTTTTTTGGGGAGTTTCTACTCTAGGGGTGCATCAGGGGGGCTTCAAATGGGACATGGTGTAAATAAAAAAACAAAAACAAAAAACAGTCCAGCGAAACCTGCCTTCCAAAAACCGTATGGCATTCCTTTCCTTCTGCGCCCTGCCGTGTGCCCGTACAGCGGTTTACGACCACATGTGGGGTGTTTCTGTAAACTACAGAATCAGGACCATAAATATTGAGTTTGGTTTGGCTGTTAACCCTTGCTTTGTAACCGGAAAAAGATTATTAAAATGGAAAATTTGAAATTGTATCTCTATTTTCCATTAATTCTTGTGGAGCACCTTAAGGGTTAACGACGTTTGTAAAATCAGTTTTGAATACCATGAGGGGTGTAGTTTATAGAATAGGGTAATTTTTGGGTGATTTCTATTATGTAAGCCTTGCAAAGTGACTTCAGACCTGAACTGGTGCCTAAAAATTGTGTTTTTGAAAATATCTGAAAAAATTAAAGATTTGCTTCTAAACTTCTAAGCCTTGTAACATCCCCAAAAAATAAAATATCATTCCCAAAATGATCCAAACATGAAGTAGACATATGGGGAATGTAAAGTAATAACTATTTTTGGAGGTATTACTATGTATTATAGAAGTAGAGAAATTAAAACTTAGAAATTTGCTAACTTTTAATTTTTTTTTGTAAATTTGGTATTTTTTTATAAATAAAAAAAGTTGTTTTTGTTACTTTATTTTACCAGTGTCATGAAGTACAATATGTGACAAAAAAACAATCTCAGAATGGCCTGGATAAGTCAAAGTGTTTTAAAGTTATCAGCACTTAAAGTAACACTGGTCAGATTAGCAAAAAATGGCCTGGGCCTTAAGGTGAAATAAGGCTGAGTCCTTAAGGGGTTAAAATTAGAAATAAAACCTCCCAAAAATGTAACTTTTTTTATTGTAGATTCTAAATGCGTATCTGCATTAACTCTTGGCGCACAACTCAGGGAATACTATTGCATTTTAAAGCCTTAGTGGCAATTCATTTTAGCCTTACGGACCAATAGTATTTTCCCTCTGTGTTCTAGCAGTCATAACTTTTGAATTTTTTCTTTCTCCCAGGCTGAAACAGGGCAGACTCCACCTAGTAGAACCAATTCAGTGAAGATACCGGAAGACATAGCGGGTGAACGGAGCGGCGTCCAGGGATAATAGTAAGTGCAGTGAGATCCCTGGGCGACGCTCTATGTAGCCTGATAATTATCTTACAATGTTTGGACCGATGAAAGTTCAGACCATTTTCACCCCTCCGGACCCTTTTTTCTGGTTGATATAGGCATCTACTCCAGTTTACTTTTTTTTTTTTTTTATCTCCTCCACTGTGCCTTCAAATTGGTTGTGCTTTGACTCATCACCCTAGACGGCTGATCACACAATGCAATGCAATATGCAGATAGCATGAAATAGAACAGGAAGAAGACATCTAGAAAAATGAAAAGGTCAACACAACTATGAGTAATGGATCGTGTCAACATTAAAGCATCCTGAGAACATTCATGTGTGCTTTTCATCCAAAGGAGTGTGCTTACTCAAAATTTTGCTTGACAGCACTGCCATAAATACAGAATGGTATCAAAACCTCCTCCAATAGAAACTTCTACCAATGATCCAGGAGCAGTTTGGCGATTTAGAATATTTTTTCCAGCATGCGGGGGCACCATGTCACAAGGCAAAAGTGATAATGAATTAAAGAAAGGTGGGTCCATGGCCAGGAAACTCATCATATTTCAAAACAATTTAGAACCTATGGTCAATCCTCAAAAAGTTGGATGAGAAAGAAAAACAAATTGTAAGAAACTCCAAGCACTTATAAATGACTGAGTTACCACCAGTCAGGCTTTGGTCCAGAAGCTGATATCCAGCATACAAGGGCGAATTGCAGAATTCTTGAAAAAGAAGGGTCAAGGCTGGAAATATTAAGGCTTTACATAAACTTGCTGTACATGTTGAGTTAAAAAAAAAAACAAAAAAAAAAACCATGAAATGCTTAGAATTGTACTTTAATATACCATAAAAAAATCTGACAAAAAGATCTAAAATCACTGAAGCAGCAAACTTTATGAAAACCAAAATTTGTGTCAGTCAATATATAATTTATACATTTATACGTCAGCTCTTACACAGAAAATGCTATCACTCATAACACCTCCCAAAGAAGTCAGTAAGAGGAGAGAGAAATGTAAATGACAAGTTTTACAGAATCCATTCCAACAAAAATATACATCAATCTGCTCAGTTTATCTAGCTCTATAACATGCTCCCTGCATATTGCACTGCATTTGTGGTGATATGTCCTCTCTTACACAGCGATTATTATTAGTGTTAAAGAAAAAAATATGTTACCGCCGAAAACACTTTACTAACTAGAGTTCATAATTCCGTGCTCACACTCATAATTGAGAAAAAAAAAAAAGAAAAAAAAAAAAAAAAAGAGTCCTCTCAATGCCTTTTACTGCTGGTTTGTGACAGCACAGTGTCAGTATGCAAGTGAATATAGACACATTTTACATAATTGGACTCACCCCCCAACCTAGAGTAAGCAGTGTATAGTGTAAGTGGTGCTGTTTTGGAGAGGGGATTGAGACATATTCCTTTTAACTAAAGAACATGACACTTTTCCCCCTTGCTACACTTCAAATCCATAACACTATAACACAGATTGTGGAATTAAACACTATGCATAACAATCAGAAGCAAACATGTATTGAAAAGAATAAAATCTTACAACAAAAATTTAAAAAAAGATAAAGCGTCTTTTAAACGATTATTCCAATAGATCAAATGCTCTCCTTGAGGGTCTTCCTTTCTTCAAACTGCTTATCCACTGCCAATGAAAGCGCTTCGAGGAATGTTTCAATTGTAACTGTAGGAGACTTAAAAGAAAGATTAGCAAATACTGTTAAATTGATGGCAAGGATACATTTATATTGTCATTACTGGTATAATTACACTTCAGTTTATAATAAAACAATACTGCTTTGAATACATCTCTCCAGATGAAGACAAGGTCATTCTTGTTAGACTGGCAGTCTGTGTCCCACCATCCGTCACTCCACTCGCTATGCGTCTGTCCAGTGTGTGTGCAAACAGGTTTAGCACTGCAGGAGTTGCACTTTCTCTCCTTGCTCTGTGTGTTTCTGTCCAGCTACTGACTAACTAGTTCATCAGCTCCCCTATAAATACTTGCTTGTCTCTCTCACTCTTTGCCTGATCAATACAGGTCCTGCTTTACCTTGCTATCTGAGCCAAAATATGTCAACCTGTCGGCATACTGACAGTTGCCCTTCTGGACTTTCACCTTGGCCTGTAAGGACTCATGCACACAAATTAATTTTCTTTCCATGTCCGTTCTTTATGCGGACTGTATAGGGAACCATTCATTTTAATTGGTCCACAAAAAAACAAAACAAAAAACAACAAGTTACTCTGTGAGCATTCTGTTTCCGTATGTCCCCATGTCAGTTCCACCAAAAAACTGAATATGACCCATTATTGCACGCACAACGGACAAGGATAGGACTGTTCTGTTAGGGACCAGCTGTTCCATTCTGCAAGATACGGAATGCACACAGACATCATCCGTATTTTTGGGGGAGTCGTGTTTTTCAGACAATAAAGTACATACCATACAGTCGTGTGCATATGGTATCTATTTGAGAAGTAGTAGCCCCTGAGAACATGTATGGAATGACAGCCCCAAGATCAAGACTTTTTGAGAGAGACAGTAATGCCTTATTTAAAGAGAACCTGTCATGTTTCTGATGTGCAGACAGCATGATATAGAGCAGAAGGAGTTGAGCAGGTTCATACATAGTTTTGTGGGAAAAGATTCAGTATAACTTGTAATTATTTTAAATTCCTGCTCAATCTGGGGTTTGAAGTCAAGCAGGCGGTCCTATCAGTGATTGGCAGCTATCTCTGTATACACAATCATAGAGGGGAGGCTGTCAATCACTGATAGGACCTCCTCTTTGACTTCAAAGCCCAGAATGTGCAGGAATTTAAGTGAACAAATTACATGTTTTACTGAATCTTTTCCCACAAAACTACATATCAATCTGATCATCTCCTCCTGCTCTATACCATATTGCCTACAGATTATAATGCATTTTCCCTTTGGGAGAGAGCACCTTAATCAGTGTGAGGAGACTTATAGGCCATACATGCTCCTCTGGAATTCTGTGAGGGAAGGGATGCAAATCGCTACAAGCTCTGCCTATAATGCCACCAGATGTAAGGCAGCTATCCTATAAGTCAATGTTCAGCTCTTAAAATAAGCCTTGAGACATGACGGATATTAAATAAGCCAGCACCTCATCTGCAGACAGCTTTTTCGGGGTGATTGCCCCTTATCAGTGCAGAGCAGAGAGTAAGTCTCCTCACACTAATTAAGGTGCTCTCTCCCTAAGGAGAGTTAGTTTCCCCCTGACCCAGGTCTCTCACCCAGTTAAGCCAGTACTATCTGCTCTGCACTGATGAGGCGCAATCACCCCGAAACAGCTGTCTGCAGATGAGGTGCTGGCTTATTTAATATCCAAGTGATGGATCAAGGCTTATTTTAAGAGCTGAATATTGACTTATAGGATAGCTGCCTTACATCTGGTGGCATTAGAGGCAGAACTTGTTAAGAGCTCATTTGCATCCCTTCCCTCCCAGAATTCCAGAGGAGCATGCATGGCCTATATGTCTCCTCACATTAATTAAGGTGCTCTCTCCCTAAGGAAAGTTAATTCTCCCCTGACCCGAACACAGGCCTCTCATCCAGTTAAGCCAGTACTCTCTGCTCTGATGAGGCGCAATCACCCCGAAACAGCTGTCTGCAGATGAGGTGCTGGCTTATTTAATATCCAAGTGATGTATCAATGGTTATTTTAAGAGTTGAACATTGACTTATAGGATAGCTGCCTTACATCTGGTGGCATTAGAGGCAGAGCTGGTTAAGAGCTCATTTGCATCCCTTCCCTCCCAGGTTCCCTTTAACCTTCTTTACTATGTGGAATCAACTATCAAGCTAGCTATCCTGTCTGTGCAACCTAAGCCTCATAGAGCTCATTAAACATAACATGCTCTGTTGTTTCATAATGACATTCTGAATAATCATCCCTGAAGTCTGGCAATGTGAATACAGCAAGACTAGATTTGAGCCCAGAAATTAAACTGCATCATGTGAACGAAGAATATGATGACAGTTGAAACAGGACACATTCCAATTTACTAACAAGAAAACAGTTCAGAGGCTCCTTGTCGTTCCTGACCTGGTTTTCCTTTGGCTCATTTCCTGCAAGAACTACTTAAGAGTTTCGAAACACCTAATTTCCCCATACAGCTTAGAGTGTCGATCCCCATCACAAAACAGGACCAAGTTCCTATCCTTCCTCATTTTCCCCACATTCTCTCAGGAGATGTTTGGCTTTCTTGTCACTGTATGTCTAATACTCATTACAATAAGTGTTTTACACTAAATAAGTGATTTAAACTTAAGTTAAAACATGTTTATACTAAATGTACAGTATTTTTTTTTTTACAAAATGAAAACACTCCAAGTACACTTTATGACCAAATATATCTACGGTAAGTAAAATTTAGATTTTACTTTTTGGTGTCCGCCTGGCCGTGCGGAGCCAAACGGATCCGTCCTGAATTACAATGCAAGTCAATGGGGACGGATCCGTTTGATGTTGACACAATATGGTGCCATTTCAAACGGATCCGTCCCCATTGACTTTCAATGTAAAGTCTGGAGTTCTTTTATACCATCGGATTGGAGTTTTCTCCAATCCGATGGTATATTTTAACTTGAAGCGTCCCCATCACCATGGGAACGCCTCTATGTTAGAATATACTGTCGGATATGAGCTACTTCGTGAACCTCAAATCCGACAGTATATTCTAACACAGAGGCGTTCCCATGGTGATGGGGACGCTTCAGGTTAGAATACACTACAAACTTTGTACAAGACTGCCCCCTGCTGCCTGGCAGCACCCGATCTCTTACTGGGGGATATGATAGCACAATTAACCCCTTTAAGTGCGGCACCTAAAGGGGTTAATTGTACTATCATATTCCCCTGTAAGAGATAAGGGCTGCCAGGCAGCAGGGGGCAGCCCCCCCCCCCCCCTCCCCAGTTTGAATATCGTTGGTGGCACAGTGTGCCCCCCTCCCTCCCTCCCTCTATTGTATTAAATCGTTGGTGGCACAGTGTGCCAACCACCATCGGCCCCCCTCCCTCCCTCTATTGTATTAAATCGTTGGTGGCACAGTGTGCCAACCACCATCGGCCCCCCTCCCTCCCTCTATTGTATTAAATCGTTGGTGGCACAGTGTGCCAACCACCATCGCCCCCCCCCCCCTCCCTCCCTCTATAGCAGTAACATTGGTGGCAGTGCGTGGTCTCAACAGTAGAAGATTCATACTTACCTGCTTCTTGCTGCTGCGACGTCTGTGTCCGGCCGGGAGCTCCTCCTACTGGTAAGTGAAAGGTCTGTGCGGCGCATTGCTAAAGAACTGTCACTTACCAGTAGGAGGAGCTCCCGGCCGGACACAGACATCGCAGCAGCAAGAAGCAGGTAAGTATGAATCTTCTACTGTTGAGACCGCACACTGCCACCAATGTTACTGCTATAGAGGGGGGGGGGGGGGGGGGGCGATGGTGGTTGGCACACTGTGCCACCAACGATTTAATACAATAGAGGGAGGGAGGGGGGCCGATGGTGGTTGGCACACTGTGCCACCAACGATTTAATACAATAGAGGGAGGGAGGGGGGCCGATGGTGGTTGGCACACTGTGCCACCAACGTTTTAATACAATAGAGGGAGGGAGGGGGGCCGATGGTGGTTGGCACACTGTGCCACCAACGATTTAATACAATAGAGGGAGGGAGGGGGGGGCGATGGTGGGGGCACACTGTGCCACCAACGATATTCAAACTGTGGAGGGGGGGGGGGGGGTCTGCCCCCTGCTGCCTGGCAGCCCTGATCTCTTACAGGGGGATATGATGCCGCACCTGAAGGGGTTAATTGTGCTATCATATCCCCCTGTAAGAGATCGGGTGCTGCCAGGCAGCAGGGGGCAGTCTTGTACCAAGTTTGCAGTGTATTCTAACTAGAAGCGTCCCCATCACCATGGGAACGCTTCTGTGTTAGAATATACTGTCGGAAATGAGTTTTCACGGAGTGAAAACTTAGATCAGAAAAAGCTTTTATGCAGACGGATCTTCGGATCCGTCTGTATGAAAGCAACCTACGGCCACGGATCACGGACGCCAATCTTGTGTGCATCCGTGTTCTTTCACGGACCCATTGACTTGAATGGGTCCGTGAACCGTTGTCCGTCAAAAAAATAGGACAGGTCATATTTTTTTGACGGACAGGATACACTGATCACGGCCTCGGCTGCAAAACGGTGCATTTTCCGATTTTTCCACGGACCCATTGAAAGTCAATGGGTCCGCGAAAAAAAAACGGAAAAAGGCACAACGGCCACGGATGCACACAACGGTCGTGTGCATGAGGCCTAAGAGCTGCATGGGCATTCTGTGCAGTGGAGAGCGGGGGCTCTGCTATTTAAACCATCGGCTTGAACTACCTCTATATCCAATCAAACCTCTGCAGGCAGGTAGGAGCCTAGTGAAGGCCTCAGGCCTGCCGTCCAGCATTTCCCTATTTCGTTGTCAGAAAGGCGCAGCCTGCTGGTCAATGTCAGTATAGCAAGGACATTAAAATGCATTGCACTATTGGAATAGTGTTATGTATTTTAGAAGTGATCAAAAGATGGCCTATTATTATAGTTCCCTTGTGGGAACCTATTAGTGGTTAATGTAAAAAAACACTAAAATTTCAATTAAAATTTTTTTTTTTTACAAAAATAAAATCTCCTCCACATGCCATAAAAACAAAATTCCAGAATTGCTGCTTTTTGAATAAACTAATATAGTTTGGTGTACCCCAAAATTAGACAAATAAAAACAAGTTGTCCCACAAAAATCAAGCCCTCACTCAGCTCCGTAGAAAGAAAAATGTAAAAAGTTATGGGTCTTAAAATGCGGAGATGCAAAAAGACTTTTTTTTTTTTAAGGGTTTTTATTGTGCAAAAGTAGTAAAACTTAAAAAATAAATAAATATGTATTTGGCATTGCTGCAATCATACTGACTTAAGTTATGTTATTAATGACGAAAAATGAACGCCACAAAATTTATAACGTAAAAACTCAGTGGCAGTATTACAGTTTTTTCCTATCCCTCTCCAAGAAAGAGTTAATAAATGTTAAATCAGTACGTTATGTGTACCTCATAATGGCACCATTAAAAATCACAACTTGTCTTGCAAAAAACAAACCCTCATATGGATAAACAGATAGAAAAATAAAGTTATAGCTCTTGGAAGGAGACCATAAAAAAAATGGAAAAAAATGCTTGGTCCGTAATTCCCAAAACAGGCTGGTCACGAAGGGGTTAAAACAACTAGCCCTTAAAAACAAAACAAAAGTATACCTTTTGGTATTTGTTTCCTGCAGTATTCCCCTGTACTGAAAATGCCTTAGTACAGTTATTTGGAATCAATCATCATTTATATAAACAAAGAAAGAAAAAGAAAAAGAAAACGTACCGTAATCCAGTCAAACATATGAAAGGAGACAATATCTTGGTGAAGATTTGAGAACTTTTTTTTTTAAACTCTCCAAATTTTAAGATTTGTATTTCTAATGCATTTTCCCTTTCATCCTCACCAAATAATAATAATAAAAATATTATTTACTTGTATAAAAAGTGCATGTGCCAAGAAAGGAAGTTTCCTAAGAACTCTCCCGCTGAGACCTTCACTTTTTCTGCAAAAAAATAAAAAAAATACCAACAATACAATTAAAAAAATGCAATGAAGACTGTTATTTATTAATAATTGCAATAATAATAATAATAAAAAAAACTTAAAAAAAAACTACTTTGGGGGACATTTACTAAGAATGGCAATTTAGATGCCATTCTTAGTCCATGTGCTCTGCCTCTTTATGCACCTAAGTTTTATAGAGGTGCTGACTTGCTTAAAGGGAACCTGTCATGAACTTTATGTTGCCCATACTAACGGCATCATAAATAGAGATGAGCGAACTTCTGTTTTAAGTTCGGCGTCTAAAGTTCGGGGGCGGGTTAGCGGAGAATCCCGATCTGGAACCGGATATGGATTCCGACTTCCGTTGTGGTCCGTGGTAGCGGAATCAATAATCGGCCATTATTGATTCCGCTACCACGGACCACAACGGAAGTCGGAATCCATATCCGGTTCCAGATCGGGATTCTCCGCTAACCCGCCCCCGAACTTTAGACGCCGAACTTAAAACAGAAGTTCGCTCATCTCTAATCATAAAGTAGAGACAGGCGAGTTGATTTCAGCGGTCTGTCATTTATAAGTTAAAAATAAGTTGCCGAGAACCAGCATCACAATCATTGCAGACTGGGCCTGGAAAAGAGTCAGGGCCACCTGAGAAGAGTCATGGTTATTCATAAATTCCTGCTCTCCCTGACCACCTGCTGATGACGGACAGGCTTCTACCTAGTTTTCTCCCTTTCTGTCTAGGAGAGAACTTCCAATCATCAGCAGATGGGCGAGAGTGCAGAAGATTATGAATAACCATGACTCTTCTAAGGTAGATTTGACTCTTTTCAAAGTCACAGCTGCAATGATTATGATGCTGGTTCTCAGCAACCACTTACTTTAGCTCTTGAGTGACACACTGAAATCAGCATTTCTGTCACTAATTTATGCTGCCCTCCGCGAGGTCAGCATAAAGTTGATGACAGGTTCCCTTCAAAGAGGACCTATCACCGGTCCTGACATACCCATATAAATACCTGGCAGTGTAGGGTATACTAATGACATGTGATGGCGCTTATATTTTTTTTTCTGCATTGTTCCCCCCGCTGTGCCCCCGTTTTGATTTCCCAACCTGTATGTAAATCCATACCATCGGTACAGGGAGGAGTAGACGGTCGTGTTTCTCAAGCGGCGTCTCCTTCGCCTGGCTATGAGCTGACCAATCGCAGTGGAGCGCTTCACAACCAGGGAGAAGGAGACACCCATTGAGAAACACAGCTGTCATCAATATGCCCTACACTGCCAGGGTATTTATATGGTAATGTCAGGACCGTTGAAAGGTCCTCTTTAAATCTAATCCAGCGTAGAAAAATGATGAAGCTAAGCGGGGAAAAATCACAGATTCGGTTGTGACCAAATCTGCGACAAAAGTTCGCCAAAAATGGCATACTTCCCATATCCTCAGGATATGTCATCAGTATCTGATCGGTGGAGGTCCAACACCCGGGACCCCTGCTGATCTGTTTGAGAAGGCACTGGTGCTCCTGTGAACACTGTGGCCTTCTCACGACTTATCAAGCACAGCTGTGTATATTTTGTAGTGGCTGTGCTTGGTATCGCGCTCAGCCCCAATCACTTAAATGGGGCTAAGCTGCCCCTAGACCACGTGACCAACGAATGTGTTGTCACTGGCCTTGGCGCTATTAGTAAGCACTGCTGCCTTCTCGATCAGCTGTCAGACCCCCACCAATCAGATACTGATGACCTAAAGGATAGGTCATCAGTATTAAAATCTCGAATAAATGTTCAATGCTAATGGCTTAGCAGGCACTGACAGGCATTGAATAGAATTAAGTCCTGCCTCTTTCATGACCTAGTACTTGGGGACAGATGGCAGACCCAGAGCCTTCATCGGGACTCTGCAATAATTCTGCTATTTCACCTGATGGTGGTGCACTGGGAAGGGGGGGGGGGGGTGGGAGGGGGGAGGTTATGAGGAGGCACAGACTGTAAACAATTACTTAGATCCAGAGTTAAAGTCTGGCAATCGAAATTAAAAGATTGTGGGTGTTGCAGTAGGATGTCACCTGCTCTACACAGCTGGCACCTGCTGATCATGGCAGCGGCTCCTTTTCTGAGCCAATGCCATCACTGTGCCATATTTATATAGCACAGTGTGTTAAGTCCCTTCTCATCATGACATACATTAACATGCGCAGGCAACAAAGAACTATACTGCATCAGAATCCCAAACAATATGTACATGCAGAGTATATGTGTACAGCAGTTACAACACTATTTAGTTATAACACTTAGAAAACAAGTAGTAAAACCAGAAAAACATCACTGTATTCTAGGGGAGCAAAAAACATTGCCAGAATAAATATTAAGGATGCATTTACACTAAAGTATTTTTGGCACAGAACAAACAACAAAACAGAAGGCTGAAAATACAGAATTCTGAGGTGGATTCCACATCAGTTATTTTTTCAGCACTCAAAAAAATTTGTCTCAACGTGAAAAAGTTGTCAGTGTACATGAGGAATAACACTATATCTGGTTATTATAGGATTTACACTTTTCACCCGAATTTTCATTTCTCAGTGAGCTTGTTGGGTAGAGACTCTCATACGCTGCACACATAGAAAAGAGGAGATCCTACTTCCCTACCTATTTGCAGCTCATTATAAGCAGCAGCCTGGAGGACATCATAGAGATGTGTACTGGGTAGCGTAGTTGTGAACCCAGCGCTGGAGTGACAAAGATAACTTATTAAAGACTTCAGCATTATCTGTGTGTCTATTAGGGATCGACCGATTATCGGATTTACCGATATTATCGGCCGATATTCAGGATTTTGAACGTTATCGGTATCGGCATTTATTTTGCCGATATTCCGATAACGTCCTGGGAACACAGATCGCGCTGCTGACAGCGCTCTCCGTGTTCCCTCAGCAGCAGCACAGGGAAGAAGGAGCAGTGTCTCCTCCCCCTGTGCTGCTGCTGTCGCTCCAGCCAATGGGAGGACAGGGGACAAGAGGAGGGGAGGAGCTATGGCCACTGCGCCACCAATGAAGCTTAATCTCACATTAATTCATATACAGGAGGCGGGAGCTACAGAATCACATAGCCGGCTCCCGGCCTCTGAGCTGTAGCTGCGATCTGCGGTAGTTAACTCCTCAGGTGCCGCGGATCGCAGCTACAGCTCATAGAGGTCGGGAGCCGGCTATGTGATCCTGCAGCCAGCTCCCGCCTCCTGTATATGAATAAATGTGGGATTAAGCTTCATTGGTGGCGCAGTGCGCCCCCCCTCCCCCCCCCCCCAATATTAGGCATTGGTGGCGCAGTGCGCCCCCCCTCCCCCCCAGTATTAAGCAGTGGTGCGCCCCCCCCTCCCCCCAGTCGCAGTGCGCCCCCCACAGGATTCCCTCTCCCCTGCTCCTCCGATCGGAGCCCCAGCAGTGTAATGCTGGGGCTCCGATCGGTTACCATGGCAGCCAGGACGCTATTGAAGCCCTGGATGCCATGATAAGCTCCATGCTGCTGTGTGCACAAAGCACACAGCAGCAGGGACAGTGTGAGCTCCTATTCACCCTGATAGATCTCTATCAGGGTGAATAGGACAAGGGTTCTAGTCCCTAAGGGGGCTAAAAGTTAGTTAAAAAAAAAAGTAATAAAAATAAAAACACCAAAATATTAAATATAAATGAAAAAGAAAGATTTACAAAAAATAAAAATACCCATTAACAATAAACATTAATTTTCAGCAGATTTGTGGGAATTTTTTATTTTTTTTTAAAAAATGAAAATTCCCAGAATATCGGTATAAATTATCGGCTATCGGCCTGAATGTTCACAAATTATCGGTATCGGCCCTAAAAAATCAATATCGGTCGATCCCTAGTGTCTATCTCCCTCTCATTCTGCAGCAGCTTCTTCCACTGCCCTTTCCTCTTCATAGACTCCTACGGGCATCATGTAACCTGATCAGATACCTGTACCTTTGATTCTAGTCTGCAGCCTTTTCACTGAAGACAACTGCTTGACAAGCTATTGTCAGTTTTCCTTTACAGCACAAGCAGGGGTGTAGCTATAGGCAGTGGAGAAGTAGCAGTCGCCACTGGGACCAGGGGCACAAAGTGCATTCTGGTCAAATTACACTTTTTTTGGAGGGAAGGGGTTAGGTCAGAAATTTGGTATTGGGAGGGGGCGGGTTCTGTTTCAATTTTTGCCTCAGGCAGCACAAATGCTATGTGGTTCCCTTCCCCTGGCCACAAAGCACTGAGTGAAAGTGGGCCCAAGCTGAACTCTTGCACCAGAGCCCATGATACTTTAGCTACTCCATATTTAACCATGTTAATATAAGCAACTTACCTAGAAATTTCATTTAGCAATAAACTAAGCTTGGATACATTATTTTCCACATAGTCAATCATTTCCAAGTCTCGTAAAGTAAGTAGTTGATGTCTGGGGTATATTATCTGACACTGAAAAAAATTAAATAAAAAAAATTAAACCTTCCCTTTGATAAATTTGATGATTTATTATCATTGTTAGGCTACTTTCACACTAGCGTTCGAGCGGATCCGTTCTGAACGGATCCGCTCATATTAATGCAGACGGTGGCTCCATTCAGAACGGATGCGTCTACATTATAACTTAGAAAAATTTCTAAGTGTGAAAGTAGCCTGAGCGGATCCGTTCAGACTTTACATTAAAAGTCAATGGGGGACGGATCCGCTTGAAGATTGAGCCATATGGTGTCATCATCAAGCGGATCCGTCCCCATTGACTTCCATTATAAGTCTGGACGGATCCGCTCGCCTCCGCACGGCCAGGCGGACACCCGAACGCTGCTTGCAGCGTTCAGGTGTCCGCTCACTGAGCGGGGCGGAGGCTGAGCGCTGGCAGACGGATGCATTCTCAGTGGATCCGCCTCCACTGAGAATGCATTAGGGCCAGACGGCTGCATTCAGGGCCGCTTGTGAGCCCCTTCAAACGGAGCTCACGAGCGGACACCTGAACGCAGGTGTGAAAGGAGCCTAAGTAAAGTGTCTCCTATAAAAGTATTTAGTTAGGTACTCTTATTAGAAGAGCAAGTATAGTAACATTACCTTCATAAGTTCTTCTATACAAGAAATGTAAATGTTAAAAATTGCAGCAGGAGATGGTGGGCCAATATATTGTTTTATATCTGCTCTGTCAACAAAGGCCATATCAATTTTCTCAGTAATGTTGGAAGTTGTCAAGATAACTACATTTGGATACCTAAAAAAAATACAAAATAAATAAACACATTCAAGTTTAATGGGGTTATCCAGTCCTGGCACCACACGCTGAATATACTTGCCCGGGTCCCCGCACCATCCGTGCGTGGGGAGAAGTGGCAGTGGAGGTGCGAAGACCAGGAGCGGTGTGGGGACCCGGGTAAGTATATTCAGCGTGTGGTGCCAGGACTGGATAACCCCATTAAATAAAATCACAAAGATACATGATTATTCACATAATCAGGTCAAGATACGTTTTTAACAGGTTTGTAAAAAACATTTTATAAATTAATCTAAAGAATATCAATATAAAATCTCAATATGGATGTCAAATTAATTTCCAACATGCTCAATGCATCTTTTCACCACACTTAGCAAATGAAGGCAAGGGCTATACAGAGTCTTTTCTTTAGCCCAATATCTCAGATGCAAAGAGTCTGGTCCATATTTACTAATGTATTTGCAGGAAAAAGTTCTTTAAAAAAAAAGGGGCACAAAATGGCACATCAAGGGTTTCTACACTTTTTCCCAACATGCGCAACAAGGTCTGAAGCTTTATAGAAGGAGGCAGAGATTTATGAGAAAGAGGACCTAAGATACAGTATGTCATTACGCATCAACATTTCACATCAATTCTGGTGTACCCTTGTGGCAGGAATGCATACACAGCCCATTAAATGATGTGTTTTGTGCAGCAATTTGCCCAATTCTCATTAACTCTGCAGCTTGGCAGCTTAAAAAAAAGGACATTTTGTTCCTGAGGCAGGACCTGCACCAAGTCAGATCTACTCCTGTGTAGAGACACACACAGCCATGCTAAACACATTGTTATCTAAAACAGATGATTTGAAGGCCAGGCTGAGGAAAAATAATGTGAGGCTGGTGGGAGCCAGAATAGTTAAAATAGTTAGAAAATTGGCTCAAGACTACCTTTGGAGCTGAAACTCTGCTGCCATGTTATTCTGTGGAACGTGCACATAGAATGCCCACATAGCCCTCTCCACCTTGGGCCCTGTCACCACTTTCAGATTTTATTAATGGGGTTGTCCCATGAAAAATATTCTAGTTTTCAAACCAGCATTTGGATCTGAATTATTTTGTAACTGCATGTAAAAATTTTGTGAATCTGTATAAACACCCGCTGTTTGCCTTTTTTCTAAATTGTCTCTCCGGCTCAGTTAGGTTGAGACACATGCTCAGTTCTACCCTTCAACTCCCACCAGCTGAAACAGAAAAGACACATTCCCGGATAATGGACACGCACCCTGATCCATCTCTGGATCCATGTGAGGTACAGGGCGGGTTCTAAGGTTGCTAGAAAGAAACTGATGGAAACTGACTCATGGAATAACCCCTTTAAGCTACTCCAATACAGAAACAGGGATGCCATCCTCAAAGCTGCCAGGAACAAGACTTACCATCAACTACAAGAAAATTGTCTTATTCTGAGATTACTTGGCAGAAGTGTAAAAACGCAGGACACCGTTTTTGCATGTGAAATGGTAATTCAGTCGGTAAATTTCATAGTCTATGCTCTAGCCAGCAAGATTGAGCTTTTTTTTTGCCATGAGGGGGCGTGGCTAGATGCAGAGCTTTGCAGACGAGTGGCGCGCTAGCTCCAGGATAACGCGGCACAAAGCACCCTGATAAGCCTATAATAGGGTCCAGTTCCTCTCTAGTGTGCGGCAGTTACTGGTGATTAAGTAAATGGGCAGTGCCAGGAGAAATTTTACAGCATCGAGCAGGATCTTGGCATTCATCCTGGCAGAAAATAGAATTCAAGATGACGTCCACTCTCCACAACATTTAGTTACAGAAAGAGACAATTTCCTTCCAAGGACTCATCAAACCTTTTCTGCACGCTCGTCATTGGGCTTACAGTCTCATTTAACCCCTGCTGCACCAGAATAAGATATTTCCACAGGATTCTTCAGCTTCTGTATCTAAATAAAACTTTGCTCCTGCACACAATACTCAAGTATAGGCACATAGTTTAACACCTATTTCTAAAGCCATTTTAAGATCATTACTCATGGATCTAAACAATCCATGCATAAGGACATAACATCAGCATTTAATGCACCACAGAAAGAAATCAGATTGGCTCAATAACCTGTTATATAAAGGATAAAATGGAGTCATTTACTACGGCTTAAAACCAGCCTGTAGGTGCATATAATGAGGCGGAAGATATTATTATCCTTAAACTTAAAGGGGTTGTCCCATGGAAAATATTTCACCGTTTTCAAACCAGCACCTGGATATGAATACTTTGGTAATTGCACGTGATTAAAAATGTTCTAAAGCCACTGAGTTATTCAATAAAATGTATCTGTGTAGCGCCACCTGCGCAGTTCCATCCTTCAATTGCTTCCTGAGCTGTGATAGGCAGAGAGCTTCATCAGAGAAGACACGCCCCCTGAGCTGCAGCAGTAAATACACACCCCTTGAGCTACCAGCCTACTATAAGTCTAGCAGAGCAATGCATGGGGAGATATCTGGACCCATGTGAGGTACAGGGCTGGATCTAGCTTTTTCATGTAGTACATGAAAAAGTGTAGGGGTGGGCATCCTGCGGCTCTCCAGCTGTTGTGAAACTACAATTCCCAGCATGCTCCATGAGAAGAGCAAGTATGCATGATGGGAGTTGTAGATTCACATCAGCTGGTGTGCTGGATATTGCCCACCACTGCTCTAGTGTCTATGTATGTACCTAAAGTCCACCAAAGTTTATTAAAGATTTTATTCTCAACTTTATCTGCCACTAAACAAGGAGTGCTTCTTCTATGTGGAGATTTCAATCTCTCCCCCTCTACTATTACTGACACTCAGGATCACAGTCAAATCCACATTTCTCTTAATTCCTTCTTGGAGTTGTTCATGCTTTAGAATGGGATTACACTTTCTACTCCAATCCCAATAAAATTATACTCCAATGGTCTAAAAATTGTTGATGAATGGATACTACAAAGAGTTAAAGCTGGTAGGATTGGCTATTACATGGTCTGATCATGTTGCAGTATCCTGCCAGTTAGAAGATTTTAATATACCTTCTGTGGTGAAACCAACCTCGCCACTGTGTTTTGGAGGGGACTGTTTACCAGCCTCCTGCCCTGGGATTATGGTCCCTTAAGTTATTGGGTCTTAAGGCACTTGGGACGGAGCCCTCTGTCCCTGGATTGCATCCTTTGCCTTACTTGCTTCGATGAAGCACATGGTGAGAACAATAGATAGCGGCCATTTTAGCTCACAGACACTGTTCTGACTTTTCAACACGGTGCTATCTTGCCTGTATTTGGTGCACAGAGACATCATTCAGTAGTTTGAAACTACCAAACAGGGGACACATTTATTAGTGACTATTTTCGGTATAACTTGTATATTTTCAGTGTAAATGTATCTTCCAAACTACTGAACGGATGTGGGTGAATTTTGGACATGTGGTTCACCCAGATCCCCCGGTTCCGAGGATATATTGGTTATGGGGTTATTGCATGTTTTGGGGTTCCTGTGATATGTTTTATAAAACTGTATTTCTCTGCCTTTGATAATTATATTCGCCCTTGTGTTCAAATAATCATCATCGGCAGATTTTGTGTGGGTGTGTTTCTATTGTCCCATTGTGTGTTTAAATGGTGATGTCTGTCCTGTTGTCTCCACATGTGTATTGGCGATCTCCCCTTTGTCCTGAGAGATAATTGGATTGCCCTTGGTTGTCTCCCAGGCAGAGAGGAGGAAACCATGATGCATTGTGGGGATGTGTTGTATCTGTTCTGTATTTGCAAAACTGTAATAAAAACCAGGCTGGGTGTGCCAGCACTTCAGAGCACTGCTTGACCCTCAACGCGGAGCCTTGTCTCGTTATTGGGGTTATTCCCTGCATGCTGTTGGAGACTGATTGCCAGGAGTGTAAGCTGACTGATACGCTTTCCCTGTTCGTCTGCCGGCAGCTATTTGCGAGGTTCCAGTTTGGAGTGCTATTTTGTATCCAGTTCGGGAGGTTGGTGTTCTGCAGTAGCTGTGCCTGTCTCTCGGAAAGGGGCATATCGCCTAAACGGATTTTAACCCCTTGTCTGCTGAAACGGTCCGTTACATTGGTGGCAGCAGTTTGATTTGTTGGGAACTGGGAGCCTAGTCTCCATTCCCCAGCGGCAGCTTAACGCACCAGGGGAGACAGTAAGCCCCACAATTGTGCAGATGGGACCGTGGTCTCTGCACTCACAGCACAGGGGGTAGGGACAGTCGGTCCTGTCTCCCAGCAACAGGGCTGTTTAGCCAAAGAGGAGACAATCGGTCTCCCCCTCAAACAACCAGATCTCCAGCCATCTCCGCAGGGATACCAGGAGGAGGAGGTAAGCGAGCCCTCCCCTTCCCAGCTACTTCCCAACCGAGTTCTGGGGGCAGGGGATGAGCCTGCAATATCCACTGATCCCTTCCCAGCGGAAGAGCTGGCATCAGGGCAGAGCGCAGTCGGCCTCTGCCCACCAAGTACCTACAGCTCTAAGCTGGAGAACCACAAAGCAAGGAGTAGCAGATGCCCACTCAAACCCCATTCACACATCAGTGTTTTGGTCAGTGATTTCAATTAGTGATTTTGAGCCAAAACCAGGTGCGGCTCTAAACACAGAACAGGTGCAGATCTTTCACTTATACTTATATCTCATGTCTGTTGAGCACCAATCCTGGTTTGGATTCACAATCACTGATGGAAAATCAGTGACCATATATTGACATGTAAATGAGGCTTAACTCCTTAACCCCTTAGGGACCCATGACGTACCGGTACGGCATGTTTCCCGAGTCCTTAAGGACCCATGACGTACCGGTACGTCATGAGTTTAAATTGAGATTGTGGCGCCCCAGGGGTTAATCCGCACAGGATGCCGGCTGAAATCATTCAGCCGGCATCCTGTCACAACGCCTGGGGGGGTCATATGACCCCCCCGTATCGGCGATCGCAGCAAACCGCAGGTCAATTCAGACCTGCGGTTTGTTGCTATTTCTGCTGTTTCTGATCGCCGCGGTCCCTGACCGCGGCGATCAGAAACTTTAGTGTGGCTCAAATATATAGTGATCACCCCCCCTGCACCCCTGCATGATTTTAGCCTGGTGGGAGGTGCAGGGGGGGATGTTGCGGGCTGTGTGGGAGGCGGGCGGTGCGGCAGGCGGGATCGCGATCCCCCGCCCGCCTCCCGCCGAATAATCGTTGGCTTCTAGTGGGTATACCAGGGTGCCAGCACATTGCTGGCACCCTGGTATAAACGGCTGACATCTGTGAATGGATGTCAGCCGTTTAACCCTTTCCATACAGCGGTCCGTACGGACCGCTGTATGGAAAGAGTTAACAGTAAGATGCGGCTCCCTCCCTCTCCCATCGGGGGGCTGCTGTGCCTTTGCAGCCCCCCGATGGGAGAGGGAGAGAGCCCCCAGACAGCCCCCCGAAGCCCCAGTCCTTACCCTTCCCCGTCTGCGAAGTTGTGGCAGACGGGGAAGGTTCCCATGGCAACAGGACGCCTGCTCAGGCGTCCTGCTGTCCATGGTGCTGAACAGATCTGTGCTGAAAGCATAGATCTGTTCAGTGTAAGTAAAATACAGTACAGAACCCTATATAGGTTCTGTACTGTATTATGCAGACACCAGACCCACTGGATCTTCAAGAACCAAGTGGGTCTGGGTCAAAAAAAAAGTAAGAAAAAGTGCAAAAAAAGTGAAAATCAAAAAACACATTTATCACTAATTAGAAATGAAAAAAATAAAATTCCCTACACATGTTTGGTATCGCCGCGTCCGTAACGACCTGATCTATAAAACGGTCATGTTACTTTCCCCGCACGGTGAACGCCATAAAAATAAAAAAATAAAAACTATGAGAAAATTTAAATTTTGCCCACCTTACTTCCCAAAAAAGGTAATAAAAGTGATCAAAAAAGTCGCTTGTACGCAAAATAGTGCCAATCAAACCGGCATCTCATCCCGCAAAAAATGAGACCCTACCCAAGATTATCGCCCAAAAACTGAAAAAACTATGGCTCTTAGACTATGGAAACACTAACACTATGGCTCTATAAAAATATCACATGAGTTAACCCCTCAGGTGACCACCGTAAAAAAATAAAAATAAAAACGGTTTAAAAAAAGCAATTTTTTGTCATCTTACGTCACAAAAAGTGCAATAGCAAGCGATCAAAAAGTCATATGCACCCCAAAATAGTGCCAATAAAACAGCCATCTCATCCCGCAAAAAATGAGACCCTACATAAGATAATCGCCCAAAAACTGAAAAAACTATGGCTCTTAGACTATGGGAAACTAAAACTTTTTTGTTTTAACAATGAAATCATTGTGTAAAACTTACATAAATAAAAAAAATATGGATACATATTATGTATCGCCGCGTCCGTGACAACCTGCTCTATAAAATTACCACATGATCTAACCTTTCAGATGAATGTTGTAAATAACAAAAAAAAAAAAAACGGTGCCAAAAAAGCTATTTCTTGTTACCTTGCCGCACAAAAAGTGTAATATAGAGCAACCAAAAATCATATGTACCCTAAACTAGTACCAAGAAAACTGCCACCTTATCCCGTAGTTTCTAAAATGGGGTCACTTTTTTGGAGTTTCTACTCTAGGGGTGCATCAGGGGGGCTTCAAATGGGACATGGTGTAAAAAAAACAGTCCAGCAAAATCTGCCTTCCAAAAACCGTATGGCATTCCTTTCCTTCTGCGCCCTGCCGTGTGCCCGTACAGCAGTTTACGACCACATATGGGGTGTTTCTGTAAACTACAGAATTAGGGCCATAAATAATGAGTTTTGTTTTGGCTGTTAACCCTTGCTTTGTTACTTGAAAAAATATATTAAAATGGAAAATCTGCCAAAAAAGTGAAATTTTGAAATTGTATCTCTATTTTCCATTATATCTTGTGCAACACCTAAAGGGTTAACAAAGTTTTTAAAATCAGTTTTGAATACCTTGAGGGGTGTAGTTTCTTAGATGAGGTCACTTTTAGGGAGTTTCTACTCTAGGGGTGCATCAGGGGGCTTCAAATGGGACATGGTGTCAAAAAACCAGTCCAGCAAAATCTGCCTTCCAAAAACCATACGGCGCACCTTTCACTCTATGCCCCGCTGTGTGGCCGTACAGTAGTTTACGGCCACATATGGGGTGTTTCTGTAAACGGCAGAGTCAGGGCAATAAAGATACAGTCTTGTTTGGCTGTTAATCCTTGCTTTGTTAGTGGAAAAAATGGGTTAAAATGGAAAATTAGGCAAAAAAATGAAATTCTCAAATTTCATCCCCATTTGCCAATAACTCTTGTGCAACACCTAAAGGGTTAACAAAGTTTGTAAAATCTGTTTTGAATACCTTGAGGGGTGTAGTTTATAGAATGGGGTCATTTTTGGGTGGTTTCTATTATGTAAGCCTCGCAAAGTGACTTCAGAGCTGTAGTGGTCCCTAAAAATTGGGTTTTTGTAAATTTCTGAAAAATTTCAATATTTGCTTCTAAAGTTCTAAACCTTGTAACATCCCCAAGTTCTAAACCTTGTAACATCCCCAAAAAATAAAATATCATTCCCAAAATAATTCCAACCTGAAGTAGACATATGGGGAATGTAAAGTCATCACAATTTTTGGGGGTATTACTATGTATTACAGAAGTAGAGAAACTGAAACTTTGAAATTTGCAAATTTTTCCAATTTTTTTGACTTCATTTTACCAGTGTCATGAAGTACAATATGTGACGAAAAAACATTCTCAGAATGGCCTGGATAAGTCAAAGTGTTTTAAAGTTATGAGCACTTAAAGGGACACTGGTCAGATTTGCAAAAAATGGCCAAGTACTTAAGGTGAAATAGGGCTGAGTCCTTAAGGGGTTAAGGACACAGACCTATTTCACCTTAAGGACCAGGCCATTTTTGCAAATCTGACCAGTGTCACTTTGAGTGGTGATAACTTTAAAACGCTTCGACTTATCCAGGCCATTCTGCGTTCGTATTTTTCTGTCACATATTGCACTTCATGACACCGGTAAAATGGAGTAGGGCTGCAACGATTAATCGATAATAATCAATAACTGGATTCGTTGCCGACGAATCCAGTTATCGAATAATCGTCCGATTCGTTGTTGGCGCCGTTTACACGCTTTCGCCCGCCCCTTCATCAGACTTGCATAACTTACATACACATCGCCGTCCTCAACAGCCACCCAGGCTTAGCCTCTTCCTCCTCGCAGACTCCGCCCACCGACGATGAAGTCATGTGACACAGGGCATCTGAGCGCAGTGTGTGAGCGGCGCGAAAGTCTCCTCAGCTCAGTCCCACTAACTACGGACTGGCCCTCAAGGTAATGTCTGCAAGTGCAACTCTGCATGTATGGTGACGGGCTGCACGTGGCCCCAATTATGATTATGTCCGCCCTGTCCTCCATGCTCCCTGCAACTCAGCTGGAGGCACCACCACTGCAAATTTGAAATAGCAGGCAGCCGAGCAGTAGGGAATGGGGATGAGTCGCCGACTGGTAGCAGACAAGTGACTGCCATGCACACTGCACTAGTGCAGCACCTGCAGTTACTGTATGGGGGGACCAAAAGGACTGCACTGACTGCAGACATGATATGAGGCATGAGCGCAGCAGCCACAATAGGGAACAGTGGGGGCAGCAGCCATGCAGACGGTCTACTGGTATACTGTATCGGGGGCCACAAGGAGACATATTATGAGGGCAGCAGTAGCAGTCTGTGCGTGTCTGCTGACCCATAATGTCTCCACTCTCCAGTTGTGTCATGTCTCCTTGTGTCCCCCATATACAGTAATATCTTGTTGTGCATCGCTGCCTTCGGTAGGCCAGTTGCCCGCTGTATAATGTGCCCTGCTTAGGGCTCATTATGTCACTGCTGCTTTTTCTGTCCCCATTAGGTGACGGTCTAGTAAGGTCTACTCTACTTCCAGAGAACAGTGGTGCGGTCTGCGGTGCAGTACGAGAATTCCCCTGAGAGAGACACTGCAAGGTGAGGCAGGGCTGTGGTGGGTCAGGTGTGGGGATCAGTAGTGGATACATTTTTGTTAATATGCTGCTGCTCTTTTTTCTGTCCCTATTAGGTGACTGTCTAGTAAGGTCTACTCTACTTCCAGAGAAAAGTGGTGCGGTCTGCAGTGCAGTACGAGAATTCCCCTGAGAAAGACACTGCAAGGTGAGGCAGGGCTGTGGTGGGTCAGGAGTGGGGAGCAGTAGTGGATACATTTTTGTTAATATGCTGCTGCTCTTTTTTCTGTCCCTATTAGGCGACGGTCTAGTAAGGTTTACTCTACTTCCAGAGAACAGTGGTGTGGTCTGCGGTGCAGTATGAGAATTCCCCTGAGAGAGACACTGCAAGGTGAGGCAGGGCTCAGGGCTACTGCGACAGCTGATGCTGAGCCAGGACCTTCAACATCAAGAACATCCATACTGTACAGTCTCCTCGAGTCTGGTGGCAGCAGTGAAGAGGACACAGAGGCACAACACATGGAGGAGGATATTAACACAGTCATCCGAAATGAAGTACAGTCCAATTTTGCTGAGAAGCCTCTCCACAATGATAGCAACCCTTTGAGCTGGTGGAAGTCTAACGAAGACAGGTATCCTACATTGGTTAAACTTGCAAAATCATACTTGTGTATCCCAAGTACATCCACACCATCGGAACGCCTCTTCTCAGCAACGGGCAACATAGCATGTAAGAAGAGATGTAGCTTCAGCCCTGACCATGTGGATATGTTGTCTTCTTTATGTAACTACTAAAATTGTTTTAATATGGCTTTTATACATATTTTTTCAAGTAAAATGACATAATCCCATTATTTTTAGTATTTGTCGTTTTTCCAAATAATCGTAGAAATTAAAATCGGGGAACTAATCGATTATTCAAATAATCGTTAGCTGCAGCCCTAGAATGGAGTAAAAAAAATTAAATTTATAAAAAAAATCCAAATTTACCAAACATTTGGAAAAATTAGCAAATTTCCAAGTTCCAATTTCTCTACTTCTATAATACATAGCAATACCTACAAAAATAGTTATTACTTTACATTCCCCATATGTCTACTTCATGTTTGGATCATTTTGGGAATGACATTTAATTTTTTGGAAACGTTACAAGGCTTAGAAGCAAATCTTGAAATTTTTCAGAAATTTTCAAAAACCCACTTTTAAAGGACCAGTTCAGGTCTGAAGTCACTTTGTGAGGCTTACATGATAGAAACCACCCAAAAATTACCCTATTCTAGAAACTACACCACTCAAGGTATTCAAAACGGATTTTTACAAACATTGGTAACCCTTCAGGTGTTCCACAAGAATTAATGGAAAATAGAGATACAATTTAACTTTTTTGGCCGATTTTCCATATTAATATTTTTTTTCCAGTTACAAAGCAAGGGTTAACAGCCAAACCAAACTCAATATTTATGGCTCTGATTCTGTAGTTTACATAAACACCCCATATGTGGTCGTAAACCGCTGTACAGGCACTCGGCAGGGCGCAGAAGGAAGAACCGTTTTTGAAAGGCAGATTTTGCTGTACTGTTTTTTTGACACCATGTCCCATTTGAAACTCCCTGATGCACCCCTAGAGTAGACACTTAAAAAAGTGATCCCTCTTTAGAAACTATGGGATAGGGTGGCAGTTTTGTTGGTACTAGTTTAGGGTACATATGATTTTTGGTTGCTCTATATTACACTTTTTGTGAGGCAACTTACAAGAAATAGCTGTTTTGGCACAGTTTTTATTTTTTTTTGTTATTTACAACATTCATCTGATAGGTTAGATCATGTGGTATATTTATAGACCAGGTTGTCACGGACGCGGCGATACCCAATATGTATACAATTTTTTTTATTTATTTAAGTTTTACACAATGATTTCATTCTTGAAACAAAAAAAAAAAAAAAAAAATCATGGTTTTAGTGTCTCCGTAGTCTGAGAGCCATAGTTTTTTCAGTTTTTGGGTGATTATCTTGGGTAGGGTATGATTTATTGCGGGATGAGATGACGGTTTGATTGGCACTGTTTTGGGGTGCGTATTACTTTTTGATTGCTTGCTATTACACTTTTTCAGCTTTTTTTTTACAGTTTTTATTTAGCTTTTTTTACGGTGTTCATCTGAGGGGTTAGGTCATGATATTTTTATAGAGCAACTTATTACAGAAACGGCGATACCTAATATGTATACTTTTTTATTAATGTAAGTTTAAACCAATGCTTTCATTTTGAATCAAAAAATAATAATAATCATGTTTTAGTGTAGTAATGTATGTATACTAATGCCAGAAGCCTGACTAATAAAACTGGTGAACTGGAATTAGTGATGTGTGAGGAGGACTATGACATAGTGGGAATAACTGAGACATGGCTATATGATAGCTATGACAGGGCAGTTAATGTACAAGGTTACAGTCTGTTTAGAAAGGATCGTCAAAACCGGAGAGGGGGAGGGGTCTGCCTTTATGTAAAAAGTCCGGTCTAAAGCCCACACTCCGTGAAAATATAAGTGAGGGACATGAACATGTGGAGTCACTGTGGGTAGAAATACATGGAGCTAAAAACAATAATAAATTACTAATAGGAGTTTACTGTAAACCACCTAATATATCAGAGTCCACAGAAAATCTACTACTAAATGAGATTGACAAGGCGGCAAATCATACTGAGATGGTTATTATGGGGGACTTCAACTACCCAGATATAGACTGGGAAACTGAAACTTGTATATCTCATAAAGGAAACAGGTTCTTGGCAATAACCAAAGACAATTACCTCTCCCAACTGGTTCAGGACCCGACTAGAGGGACGGCCATACTGGACTTAGTATTAACCAATAGGCCTGACAGAACAACAGACGTGCAGGTTGGGGACACCTGGGAAATAGTGACCACAAAGTAATAACCTTCCAATTATCATTCAAAAGAGCGTTTCTACAGGGAGGAACAAAAATACCAAACTTCAAATTCGCTAAATTTGGCCAACTAAGAGAAGCCATAGGCCTAACTAAATGGGATAAAGTCCTCACAAATAAAAATACAGCCACAAAATGGGATATCTTTAAAAGCATCCTAAAATCTCATTGTGAGAGGTACATACCGTTTGGGAATAAAAGGTTAAGGAACAAAAAGAAACCAATGTGGATAAACAGAACTGTAAAGAAAGCAATAAATGACAAAAAGAAAGCATATAAAACACTAAAACAGGAGGGTAGCATGGAAGCACTGAAAAACTATAAGGAAAAAAATAGAACATGTAAAAAAAGAAAATAAAAGCGTCCAAACTAGAGACCGAGAGATTAATTGCCAAAGAGAGTAAAACTAACCCTAAAATATTCTTCAATTATATAAATGCTAAAATGTATAAATCTGAAGGTGTCGGCCCTTTAAAGAGTAATGAGGGACGAGTCGCAGAGAGCGCCGAGGAGAAAGCAAAGCTGTTAAATATTTTTTTCTATTCACTGAGGAAAATAAACTGTCAGATGACATGCCGAATGTTGAAATAAATTCCCCATTAAAAGTGTCCTGTCTGACCCAGGAAGAAGTAAAACAGCGACTTAAAAAGATTAAAATAGACAAATCGCCAGGACTGGATAGCATACACCCCCGTATCCTAAGGGAATTAAGTAATGTCATAGCCAGACCCTTATTTCTGATATTTGCAGACTCTATATTGACAGGGAATGTCCCACAGGATTGGCGCATGGCAAATGTGGTGCCAATATTCAAAAAGGGTCCAAAAACAGAGCCTGGTAACTATAGGCCGGTAAGTTTAACATCTGTTGTGGGAAAACTGTTTGAAGGTTTTCTGAGAGATGCTATGTTAGAGCATCTTAACGGAAATAAGCAAATAACGCCATATCAGCATGGCTTAGTGAAGGATCGGTCATGTCAAACTAATTTAATCAGTTTCTATGAGGAGGTAAGTTCTAGACTTGACAGCGGCGAATCAATGGATGTCGTGTATCTGGACTTCTCCAAAGCATTTGACACTGTACCACATAAAAGGTTAGTATATAAAATGAGAATGCTCGGACTGGGAGAAAACGTCTGTAAGTGGGTAAGTAACTGGCTCAATGATAGAAAACAGAGGGTGGTTATTAATGGTACATACTCAGATTGGGTCACTGTCACTAGTCGAGTACCTCAGGGGTCAGTATTGGGCCCTATTCTCTTCAATATATTTATTAATGATCTTGTAGAAGGCTTGCATAGTAAAATAAAAATTTTCGCAGATGACACTAAACTGTGTAAAGTAATTAACACTGAAGAGGACAGTATAGTACTACAGAGCGATCTGGATAGATTGCAGTCTTGGGCAGATAAATGGCAGATGAGGTTTAACACTGACAAATGTAAAGTTATGCACATGGGAAGGAATAATGCAAGTCACCCGTACTTATTAAATGGTAACACTGACATGGAAAAGGATCTAGGAATTTTAATAAACAGCAAACTAAGCTGCAAAAAACAGTGTCAGGCAGCTGCTGCCAAGGCCAATAAGATAATGGGTTGCACAAAAAGGGGCATAGATGCCCGTGATGAGAACATAGTCCTATCACTTTACAAATCATTAGTCAGACCACACATGGAGTACTGTGTACAGTTCTGGGCTCCAGTGAACAAAGCAGACATAGCAGAGCTGGAGAGGGTCCAGAGGAGGGCAACTAAAGTAATAACTGGAATGGGGCAACTACAGTACCCTGAAAGATCATCAAAATTAGGGTTATTCACTTTAGAAAAAAGACGACTGAGGGGAGATCTAATTAATATGTATAAATATATCAGGGGTCAGTACAGAGATCTATCCCATCATCTATTTATCCCCAGGTCTGTGACGAGGGGACATACTCTGCGTCTGGAGGAAAGAAGGTTTGTACACAAACATAGAAGAGGATTCTTTACGGTAAGAGCAGTGAGATTATGGAACTCTATGCCTGAGGAGGTGGTGATGGTGAGTACAATAAAGGAATTCAAGAGGGGCCTGGATGTATTTCTGGAGCGTAATAATATTACAGGATATAGCTACTAGAGAGAGATCGTTTGATCCAGGGAGTTATTCTGATTTCCTGATTGGAGTCGGGAATTAATTTTTTTATTCCCCTAAAGTGAGGAAAATTGGCTTCTACCTCACAGTTTTTTTTTTTTGCCTTCCTCTGGATCAACTTGCAGGATGACAGGCCGAACTGGATGGACAAATGTCTTTTTTCGCCTTATGTACTACGTTACTATGTCTCCATATTCTGAGAGCCATAGTTTTTTCAGTTTTTAGGTGATTATCTTAGGTAGGGTCTCATTTTTTGCCGAATGAGGTGACTGTTAGATTGGTACTACTTTGGTGGGCATATGCGTTGTTTGGTTTCTTTAGTACAGTTTTTATTTTTTCATCTGAGGGGTTAGGTCAAGGGTTATGTTTATAGAGCTGATCGATACGGACACGGCGATACCCAATATGTCTACATCCCCCCCCCCCCAAATTTTACCACTTTTTTTTTTTTTTTCTACTTTATTTGTGGGAAATGCCGTTTTTGTTTATTTTTACATGAAACTTAATTTTTTGGGTGGGAAAAACATTATTTTTTAAACTTTTTTTGTCCCACTTTGGGACTTCAAAATGTGGGGGTCTAATCCTTTACAATGCATTCCAATACTTCTGTATTGGAATGCATTGGCTGTATGAGTAATATAGTGTGTATTACTCATACAGCTTCCGGCCTGTGAGATCCAGGGGGCTGGATCTTACAGGCTCATCACAGGAAGGCAGTGCCAATGCCTCAGGAAAGCATTGCGCTGCCTTCCATGCCATCGGGTCCCCCCTACAGCCCCACGGGGACCCGATGGCACCGCTGCCCGCAACATGTAAAAGCCGCAAACCGCAGGTCTGAATTGACCTGCGGTTTGCGGCAATTGCGACAAACGGGAGTCATGGGAACCTCCCGCGTATTTAACGGATTCCGATCACCGCCCGCCAAGCGGGTACGCCCTGTGTCCTTAAGTACCGGGACATCAGGGCGTACCTGTACGCCCTATGTCCAGAAGAGGTTAAAAGGACATCTGTCAGCAGACTTGTATCTACGAAACCGGCCAACCGGTTGCACGTGTGCTTGGCAGTTAAAGGCATCTGTGTTAACATGTGCCCACATTACTAAGAAAAATGTTTTAATATTTGGAATTAAGCTTTTAGGAACAACTGGGGCATTGCTGTTGCCCCTTATAGGCTCCACTTTTCCTACAACTGCCGTGCCCGCTCCACTTTGATTCACAAGGCCAGGTGTGATTATATTTACACTGCCTGGCTCTGTCAAATTGGAGAGGGAGTGTCAGTTGCCGAAAGGGCTGAGCCTCTAGGTGTAAAGGCAATATCCATTTGCATATATTAGAACAATTTTTCTCAGCAATTCAGGCACATAGGAACACAGATGAATTTAGCTGCCGAGTGCACATTTAACAGGTGTCACAATCTGTCACTGACCCTGGTGTGCCTGGGGTCAGAAGGTCACAGCAGGTGGCTACCCGCTTAGTTTCTCAAGGGATCGCTCCATGACCTAATTGTGAGAATGGATTCTGGTCAAGGTTTTCCTGCTTAGGTTTGCGATCCTTTTTGTCACAGTTAGGAATCTGTAGCTTTTCCTTTCAGCTGTTCTCTGTCAGCCCCTCCCAGCTACTATATATTCTCCCTTTCTGCTTCCCTTGTTGCCAGAGATAGACCTTCCTTCCAGATCTTCTATTCTGACCTCAGGTGGACAGCTGTTGCCCAGTATGTTAACTTAGAGTATCAGTACAGGGAGGCGGAGGCGGGCAGGTTTCTTAGTTGGCGTCTCCTTTTCCGTGGCTGTAGCGCGGCCTGATCGCAGCAGAAAGCACCACAGCCATGGAGATAAAAACTGCTCACCTTCCCCCTCCTTCTAAATTAGCATACTATGCGCTCCATAACAGAGGGGCATTT
The DNA here is from genome assembly GCF_014858855.1 of Bufo gargarizans. Lineage (NCBI taxonomy): Eukaryota > Metazoa > Chordata > Amphibia > Anura > Bufonidae > Bufo > Bufo gargarizans. The sequence continues at coordinate 241,187,546 of NC_058084.1, forward strand.
AAAAAATAAATAAATAATTCTGGTATCCCTAGGGGCTGCCCGATTTGGTAAGCATACCAGTTTCTAACATATAAACTCATGAAAGGTCCTCTTTAAGTAAGGCTTCATGGAGGACTGAAGCTTCAGTCTGATTGTTTCAGTCAGGTGACCAAGATGAATCAGGGTGGTCTCACTTCAATAAATGGCATTTATCATGTAGCGAAAGTTAATACAAGCCAATATGGTATTATACATATTGCTTTGCTGGCTGGGTTAATTTTTCCATCACCTTATATACTGCTTGTTTCCAAGGTTACAGGCCACCCTGCAATCCATGCAAAAGAGTCAGCGTCTCTGGTGGACGGGACCATGGGAGCACACATAGGCTAGTGCTTTTTCCTATATTGTGCAAGCACCACCACCACTGATGGATTGCGGAAATGAGCAGTGTATAATGTGATGGAAAAATCAATCCAGCCAGCAAAGGAAGCAATATGGACAATAACAATACATTAGGAATTGACTTCTAATAACTTTCTCTACATGATAAATGCCACTTACTGAAGCGAGACAGAAAACTTTTAACACGTCGTAGAGTATTATCAAAAGTTTTAGTATGCGTTTGCATATTGCGCTCTCTCCTCGCTGCAGGAGAGGAAGCTATACATCTTGACCGTCTTCCCCTGTGAGGAGAGCACAATCTGATAGCACTTTTCTCTCCTTGTTCTACCAATCAGTGGGGGTCTCATCACTATGACATATCAAAATATTGGTGAAAACAGATCCATGGATGAGCCAGTTTTTACACCACATTTTCAGGTCCTCTAAGGGCTCATGCATGCCCTCCGAGAGATACAGTCCGTGAGCAGGCCATATATCCTGGAGCGGCATACATAGTGCGCACAGCATCATAGGTTACTATGATACTGTGCACATCAGGCCGCCTGCGGGACTACTGTCCGGCACTCATATGAGTGCAGGACAATAGTCCCGCGGGCAGCCCGATGCCCACAGTATCATAGTAACCTATGATGCTATGAGCTACCGGTCGTACGAAATACGCAGATCCGGGACATATGGCCCGCTCACTGACCATATGCCTCGGAGGGCATACGGTCGTGTACATGAGCCCTTAGCAGGGTGAATGTGCTCGTGCACAGGCCAATCTCCACTATTAGTTGACCGAAATTGTAAGTATGTATAGATTAACTGTAAGACAGTTTTTACAGAATGTTTGTTAACAGTGTATTATAGGAAAATGCCAATATATGGAATATGTTTTTGACCAGTGTCCTGATTTCTATGCAATGTTGTACAATGCTTGAGCGCTATTATGGGAAGGTTATATCAATTAGTAATCTTTGTCGCACTCTGTAGAATGTATGCTGTGTATAGGGTTCCCACCCCAAGTATCAGAAGTTATAAATCACCGCAGATTTGATCTTGATCAACTTTCTTTTTTTTTATTTCAGAAAAACAGGTTAAGCGGCAGTACATGTGTTAACGTTTTCGGCTCGCAGGCCTTTATCACACACTATAGTGTAAAGAGAATTGAACAAAATAACGAATAATAAATAAACTAAAATCCATACAATGACTGATACTGACAATAAATGAAAATAAATTAAATTATCCCATGCGGCTCCAAGATTTCAGCTAAAGTTGTAGGTTTCAACATGATGTCCATATGACGTGTTATCATAACCGTTTTAGGCTACTTTCACACTAGCGCTTGATCGGATCCGTTCTGAACGGATCCGATCATATTAATGCAGACGGAGGCTCCGTTCAGTACGGATCCGTCTGCATTAATAACTTAGAAAAATATCTAAGTGCGCAAGATGCCTGAGCGGATCCGTTCAGACTTTCAATGTAAAGTCAATGGGGGACGGATCCGCTTGAAGATTGAGCCATATGCTGTCATCTTCAAGCGGATCCGTTCCCATTGACTTACATTGTAAGTCTGAACAGATCCGCTCGCCTCCGCACGGCCAGTTGAACGCTGCAAGCAGCGTTCAGCTGGCCGCCTGGCCGTGCGGAGGCTGAACGCCGCCAGACTGATGCAGTCTGAGCGGATCCGCTCCATTCAGACTGCATCAGGGCTGGACGGAGGCGTTCGGGTCCGCTCGTGAGCTCCATCAAACGGAGCTCACGAGCGGACCGACGAACGCTAGTGTGAAAGGAGCCTAACAGAGAGATTGTCATGATTCCCTATGTCTGATTATGCATTAAGGTATTCATATAGAAATATGTAAAATACAATAGTGGCGTCATATGGATAAAATAATGTTTATGAAAAACATATATCCCAAATAGAATCATTACATATAAGATGAGCTTAATGAATTTGCCTACTACTACAGTGGCGTCATCTGGATAAAATTACTCATGTGTATGAGAGACATATACCAAATAGAGTCATACTAAATGAAGTCTCACCAGACAAGAGGCCTGACTGCACTATCTTGGACTTACCAGTGCTGCAATTAGGTAGAGGGTCATAAGAGTAAAGTACACCTTTGGTAGGGGTGCTAACCAGCGCCAGAAAAGTAATGGTGTGAAGGGACCATTTCTTGGTACCCTAAAATGGGTAGAAGGGGCGTCACAGTTTCGCTGCATGGGCCTGGAGAGCTCGGTCGGCGTGCGCTGCAAAGACCGGAAGTGGATCAGAGTTTGGAACGCACAGTGACCGGAAGTTGCGTTCCACAGACCAGAAGTTGTCTGGAAGTGGAGCGCAAACTGAGTATGGTAGGAAGAACACAGGGAAACTAATACACTTGAATAGAATGTTATATAGGAGAAAAGAAACAGCTGGAGAAAAAAGACAAAGAGGGAAGAAAGGAAGTAGTGGTAGATTGTAAATTGGAAAATGGGGAAAATAAAAGACAGAAGAGAATGGAAAGATAAAGGGAGGAGTAGGGGAGAAATATTGTATAAGGATACCCTTGTGCGGCACTGGGTCCAAGCAGTGGTCATGGGGCCTGTAATAAAACCAACTAAATAAGATTAATAACAATACATCACTGGATAGAAACTTGCTGTGCTATGTAAATAATAAAGTCTTTGTAAACTGAAATGGATGCATTAAAGGAGATTCTGTATTTCATATTCCCTATTCATCCCTTCAGGGGTAAGACTCTGTACGGTATGGATCCAATAGCCCTCTCCGAGTTTGTGTGTTTTGAATCTATTGCCACCCCTTCTTGGGGGAGGAATATGCTCAAGAACTTGAAATCTGAGTTGTGCAATAGTATGTCTTGCTTCATGGAAATGGAAGGGGATCGGCAGAAGTAGGTTCTGCCGCTTGATGGTTTGGGTAAAAGGTTTGATGAGTCTTCATCTGCCGTCACCAGGAGATCACACAAGTTTTTGGGACTACAGTTGCAGTGTAATACAGGGTTACTAAATTCTTCAACTTTAGGATATGCCTTTTTAAGTAGTGGCCAATGGCCCTGGATGATATTAAGGACTTTCCTGGCACTCGGATGAAACGTGTGGACAAAGGGGATACATTTAAGGCTCCTTTCACACTAGCGTTCGTCGGTCCGCTCGTGAGCTCCGTTTGAAGGAGATCACGAGCGGAACCGAACGCCTCCGTCCAGCCCTGATGCAGTCTGAATGGAGCGGATCCGCTCAGACTGCATCAGTCTGGCGGCGTTCAGCCTCCGCTCCGCTCGCCTCCGCATGGCCAGGCGGACAGTTGAACGCTGCTTGCAGCGTTCGGGTGTCCGCCTGGCCGTGTGGAGGCGAGCGGATCCGTTCAGACTTACAATGTAAGTCAATGGGAACGGATCCGCTTGAAGATGACACCATATGGCTCAATCTTCAAGCGGATCCGTCCCCCATTGACTTTACATTGAAAGTCTGAACGGATCCGCTCAGGCTACTTTCACACTTAGAAATTTTCTAAGTTATTAATGCAGACGGATCCGTACTGAACGGAGCCTCCGTCTGCATTAATATGATCGGATCCGTTCAGAACGGATCCGATCAAGCGCTAGTGTGAAAGTAGCCTAATCATGGTCTTGGGTTTCTGTCTGTTGTGTGAGGGAGGTATGAGAGTATATGACGGGTACCCCCGAGTCTTTAAATTGCCGTTTCATTTCTTGAATGTGTTGTGATCTAATTGAGAGGTCCTCAACTATGGTTTGTACCCTCTTTAATTGAGAGCCTGGAAGTGCTTTTTGTGTGGTGGGAGGATGAAAAGTTGAGTAAGTTGTTCCTTTCTGTGGGTTTTCTATACAGGTCTCTCGTCAGTTTACCTGAGGAATGTTTCACAACTAGTGTATCAAGGCTGTTTTGGGGGCAAATAGAGACACAGTGAGGTTTAATAAGGCCAGCTTAGGATTCTTCTTATTAGTCTGGACATGAGCATATGCAGGGCCGGCCTTAGGTGTTCAGGCGCCCTGTGCGAGCTAACCTTGTGGCGCCCCCCCCCCCCAAAAAAAAAAACAAAAAACACTGCTTGTTGCTGGCATCATGGCATAGGCTGGCTGACTATCCAACCAAGTAGTTACCAGCCCGCACACCTCAAAGGCCGGTGTAATGTTATACTCCCCTACTTCGTGAGATTTCCCTACCTTCGTCACTTCCGGTCGCACCGGACATGACGTGAGGAGGTGTGCAGCGCCGTGCAGGCGCACAACGACAGGTTAGGGAAATTTCACAGCAGAGTGCACATGCGCCGGGAGCCTCGCCGGCGGTTAGGGTAGGGAAAAACTATGGGCCAGTGTGCAGGCGCAGTGATCGGATGGATGTTCTCAGCTGGACACTGGCCGACACTGCGCATGCACCGGGAGCCTCGTCAGCGGTTAGGGAAGGGAAAAATTACGTACGGGCCAGTGCTTTTTCCCTACCCTAACCGCTGGTGAGGCTCCCAGCGCATGCGCAGTGTCGGCCGGTGTCCAGCTGAGAACATCCATCCGATCACTGCACCTGTGCACTGGCCCATAGTGCGCCCCCCCCAATACCCCAGTATAATAAACATTGGTGGCGCAGTGGGCCCCCCCAATATAACAAACATTGGTGGCGCAGTGCGCCCCCCCAACACCCCAGTATGATAAACATTGGTGGCGCAGTGCGCCCCCCCCCCAACACCCCAGTATGATAAACATTGGTGGCGCAGTGCACCCCCCCCAACACCCCAGTATAATAAACATTGGTGGCGCAGTGGGCCCCCCCAACACCCCAGTATAATAAACATTGGTGGCGCAGTGCGCCCCCCCCATATAATAAACATTGGTGGTGCAGTGGGCAGTGCCAATGAGGGTTAAAAAATAAAAAAATAATTAACTCACCTCCTCCAATTAATCGTTTCCTGTTCTTTCTTCATGACCTGTCAAAGGACCTGTGGTGACATCACTGTTCTCATCACATGATCCATCACCATGGTAATGGACCATGTGATGAGCTCAGTGACGTCACCAAAGGTCCTAAAGAAAGAACAGGAGACCGGCAGCTACGCGATCAACTGGAGGAGGTGAGTTAATTTTTTTTATTATTTTTTAACCCTCATTGGCACTTCCCACTGTGCCACCAACGTTTCTTATACTGGGGTGTTGGGGGGGAGGGGGCCGCACTGTGCCACCAACGTTTCTTATACTGGGGTGTTTGTTGGGGGGGGGCGCACTGTGCCACCAACGTTTCTTATAAAGTTATACAAATACAGGAGGCGGGTGCCGGAATCAAATAGCCGGCACCCGACCTCTGTGACAGGGAGCTGCGATCAGCGGCAGTTAACCCCTCAGGTACCGCACCTGAAGGGTTAACTCAACTGCCGCTGATCGCAGCTCCCTGTCACAGAGGTCGGGTGCCGGCTATTTGATTCCGGCACCCGCCTCCTGTATTTGTATAACTTTATAAGAAACGTTGGTGGCACAGTGGCCACAGCCCCTCCCCTCCTCCTCCCGTCTCTCTTCTTATTGGCAGCGGCGGGGGCAGCAGGCAGGTCAGACACAGGGGAGGAGGAATCAGGTCAGACACAGGGGAGGAGGAATCAGGTGAGACAGGGGAGGGGGAGATGGAGGGGGCGCCCCGAGGTAGAACACAAGTGCAGCCTCGCCTGCCGCTGCCACATATACATTGCGAGCTGTCGGCCGCCCAGCGCCCCTGTTGCTATGGCGCCCTGTGCGGCCGCACAGCCCGCACACCCCAAAGGCCGGCCCTGAGCATATGTTTAGGTTAGATGGGTTAAATCTGATGACAGAATCCCTTTAAAGTTACAGATTACAGTTTATAAATGTATACTACTCTGAGCGTCGGGGAGGGGGGATCTGTGGATGGCACTGTTATGGGGAGGGGGGATCTGTGGATGGCACGGTTATGGGGAGGGGGATCTGTGGATGGCACTGTTATGGGGGGGGAATCTGTGGATGGCACTGTTATGGGGAGGGGGGGGATCTGTGGATGACACTGTTATAGGGAGGGGGGAATCTGTGGATGACACTGTTATAGGGAGGGGGGGATCTGTGGCTGACACTGTTATAGGGAGGGGGGATCTGTGGATGACACTGTTATAGGGAGGGGGGATCTGTGGATGACACTGTTGTTAGAGGAGGGGAATCTGTGGATGACCTATATCCTAAGATCCTATATAGTGTCCTCCACTGATCCCCCTCCCCATAGCAGTGTCATCCACTGATCCCCCTTCCCCATAGCAGTGTCATCCACTGATCCCCCTCTCCATAACCGTGCCATTCACAGATCCCCCTCATCATAACAGTGCCATCCACAGATCCCAGTCAGTTCACTGGACTGGAGAAGATAGTCTTGAAGACGGGGAAGGCTGGACATTCAGGGGTAGTCTTATACAGCGAGTATAGCCCAAAACCTATATTCTAAATAGAAAAGTTGGGGGTTGTCTTAAGACCTCCAGTCGTCTTATACGCCGTAAAATACGGTAGGTGTGAAAAGTCAATAGACTGTTTAGTGATCCTTTCCATATACAGAAGATGTCATCTATATACCTTTTCCAGATGATGGGTATAGACATGGGTCTCCTCAAAGTCTGCCATGTAGCAATTTGCATAGGGCGGGGCTACGTTATACCCCTTTGCAGTACTAAGTAGATCAAGACAGAATGAGATAACCTCTGTGCAGTTCAGTGTTATCACACTATTCTTGCTACCTGGGATGTGGCCAGTTTGTATACCTCTATACAACATGACAAAGACCTACTTGCAGTACAAAGATCATTACACAACAAGGAACTACACAAAGAGGTAATCTCATTCTGTCTCGATCTACTAGAGACTGTACTCCGTGATAACGTCTTTATGTTCCAAGATAACTTTTATTTACTGAAACAGGGTACTACAATGGGGTCTAACGTAGCCCCGCCCTACGCAAATTGCTACATGGCAGACTTTGAGGAGACCCAGGTGTATACCCATCATGTCTTCATAACCCATACCATCATCTGGAAAAGTTATATAGATGACATCTTCTGTATATGTCTATTGCCTTTTCACACCTACGAAAATTCTATATATCCTGAGTTACAATTCACCATGATGTACTCTCCATTAATTTTCTTGATACACAAGTTGCGAAACATTCCTTAGGTAAACTAACGACAGACCTGTATAGAAAGCACACAGACAGGAACATTTTTCAGTCGGATCGTTCTGCTCTACGGAACAGAAAACTCCTCACTCAAGATTCATTCATATGTTGGTGGATATAGGAATGCACTCAGGCCACAGAAAGCCACCTTCTCCTCCTCTTTACAAACTTCTGTCAAGGACCAAAAGTTGCTACAATAGTGAAATGGAAAGGGTTTATTATACTCACAAGGTTAAAACGATAATAAGCAGTACATAAAGGATCGAACACCCGTGTACTGTACAACTGTACCCACTTCACGATTGGGACCTGCAACGCACTAAAGGCAATGTACTAAAGGCTATTTTATATATTTATTTGCACAGACAGGAACAACTTACTCCACTTTTCATCCTCCCACCACACAAAAAGCACTTCCAGGTTCTCAATTAAAGAGGGTACAAACCATAGTTGAGGAGCCCTCAATTAGATCACAACGCATTCAAGAAATGAAACAGCGATTTAAAGATCAGGGGTACCCGTCATATACTCTCATGCCTCGCTCACACAACAGTCAAAACCCAAGACCATGAATAAATGTATTCCCTTTGTCCACACATTTCATCCAAGTGCTAGGAAAGTCCTTAATATCATCCAGGGCCATTGGCCACTACTTAAAAAGGCATATCCTAAAGTGTAGGTAAAACCTTCCAAAAGATTTAAAGAATATGTCAACATAAGAACCTACTTCTACCGATCCCCTTCCACTTCCACTTCCACGAAGCAAGACATACTATTGCACAACTCAGATTTCAAGTTTTTAAGCATAATCCTCCCCCAAGAAGGGGTGGCAATAGATTCAAAACACTCAAACTCGGAGAGGGCTATTGGATCCATACCGTACAGAGTCTTACCCCTGAAGGGATGAATAGGAAATATGAAATACAGAATCTCCTTTAATGCATCCATTTCAGTTTACAAAGACTCTTTATTATTTACATAGCACATCAAGTTTCTATCCAGTGATGTATTGTTATTAATCTTATTTAGATGGTTTCATTACAGGCCCCATAACCACTGCTTGGACCCAGTGCCGCACAAGGGTATCCTTATACAATATTTCTCCCCTACTCCTCCCTTTATCTTTCCATTCTCCTCTCTGTCTTTTATTTTCCCCATTTACAATCTACCACTACTTCCTTTCTTCCCCCTTTGTCTTTTTTCTCCAGCTGTTTTTTTTCTCCTATATAACATTCTATTCAAGTGTATTAGTTTCCCTGTGTTCTACCTACCATACTCAGTTTGCGCTCCACTTCCGGACAACTTCTGGTCTGTGGAACGCAACTTCGGGTCACCGTGCGTTCCAAACTCTGATCCACTTCCGGTCTTTGGAGCGCACAACGACCGAGCTCTCCAGACGCTTGCAGCGATATTGTGACGCCCCTTCTACACATTTAAGGGTACCAAGAAATGGCCCCTTCACACCATTACTTTTCTGGCGCTGGTTAGCACCCCTACCAAAGGTGTACTTTACTCTTATGACCCTCTACCTAATTGCAGCACTGGTAAGTCCAAGATAGTGCAGTCAGGCCTCTTGTCTGGTGAGACTTCATTTGGTATATGTCTCTCATACACATGAGTAATTTTATCCAGATGACGCCACTGTAGTAGTAGGCAAATTTATTAAGCTCATCTTATATGTAATGATTCTATTTGGGATATATGTTTTTCATAAACATTATTTTATCCATATGACGCCACTATTGTATTTTACATATTTCTATATGAATACCTTAATGCATAATCAGACATAGGGAATAATGCCCTGGTTGTGAATCATGACAATCTCTCTGTTAAACGGTTATGATAACATGTCATATGGACATCATGTTGAAACCTACAACCTTAGCTGAAATCTTGGAGCCGCATGGGATAATTTTATTTATTTTTATTTATTGTCAGTATCAGTCATTGTATGGATTTTCGTTTATTTATTATTCATTATTTTGTTCAATTCTCTTTACACTATAGTGTGTGATAAAGGCCTGCGAGCCGAAAACGTTAAAACATGTACTGCCGCTTAACCTGTTTTTCTGAAATAAAAAGAAAGATACATTGATCGAGATCAAATCTGCTGTGATTTATAACTTCTGAGCTCTAATATGGGGAGAACATTTTTTCATTGGTTCCACTACTTTCCTTGTTTGGAGTAATGGATGACATGGTCTAATCAAAAAATAATCCCCCAAGAATCTTTGTACATGGCCAGAAAGGTGACCATGCTTCACTGAATGGCTGATGCTCGTCCTACTGTCAGTGAAAGTCTTTCACCTGTAGTATTCTGCTCCATGAGAAGGAACAATGAGAAGGATCCACAACTGCCCTGACACAGTACTTTGAGACTGCTGTACTTACTTGGTTCTGCTACCCAACTAATTCTGACTGTCTCACACCTATTGCCGTTTGATTTGTATACGTTCTTTGATGACCCAAATCAATCTTTATCAATGTAGACATGTAACAGAGTTGTACTTGACTTATGATCTACCAAGCACAGCCTGTACACAATGTATGGCACCATGCTTGGTAAGATACGAGAAGGCCACTGCACTCACAGGAGCTCTGCTGCCTTCTCAAACGAGCTGATTCGCGGGGATGTCGGAACCCCACCAATCAGATATTGATAACCTACCTAGAGGATAGGTAATCCGTATAAAATAAAATAAAATAATAATAAAAAGTCCTTTTAATGTTGCATTTCTGGATCGGTTATGGGAGGGAAGGGGATGGAAGGAAGCATGGCTGGATGGATCCAGTGTTAGTGCAAAGTGATAAAAGAGACTGATGGAACAGTAAATCAAAATCATAAAGGTGGCACAGGGTGCGAAAAATTTGAGCCATTGCCAGGCTTGGAACAGCCCAATGAGCACATGCAGTCTAATTTGCTTATGTAGTAAGTTTCTTTTCTTTGCAATTAGACCTCACCCCGCACCCCAACAGTATTGGACTGAGGTGGCTAGGGCCCACCAGAAAAATGTATTCTGGGGGGCCTACTACAAAGCTAAATGCAAATATTACCTGCTCAAACAGCGTCAGGCAGCATGAGTGACATGAGTGACTATGCAGCAGCTTTGATCAGATGGGTCCCTATGTAAAGAGGACACTGGCTGGCCTACCTCTATACCTACAAGCCACCTTATACATCTATAATAATAAACTGGGTAGTTTGCTAAATCATTAAAGGGGTTGTCCAGGTCCAGAGCTGAACCTGGACATACCTCCATTTTCACCCCGGCTGCCCCCCTGACATGAGCATCGGAGCAGTTCATGCTCCGATGCTCTCCTTTGCCCTGCGCTAAATCGCGCAGGGCAAAGGCATTTTTCTGAGTTCCGGTGACGTACCGGGGCTCTCTATGGGGCTGACAGGCAGCCCGGTGACGTCACCGGCACTGATGGGCGGGATTTGGCTCTGCCCTAGCCAGTAAAACGGCTAGGGCAGAGCTAAAGCCCGCCCCTCAGAGCCGGTGACGTCACCGAACACACCGCTGGGCGGAAGTTACCGCCCGGCAGTGTGTTATTGAAAACACAAGAGCCTGTGCCCTGCGCGATCTAGCGCAGGGCACGGGAGCGCATCGGAGCATGAGATGCTCCGATGCCAGGCTCAGGAGGGCTGCCGGGGTGAAAATAAGGGTATGTCCGGGTTCAGCTCTGAACCCGGACAACCCCTTTAACTCACTTTTTTATATGAACATAGGCTGGTTGAGGTGCTGTACACTGCCTATCTATATATACTGCAGTCAATCTACTGTAGCATGTGCTACTTGTGCAGGGTGTGGGGGACTAGGGGATTTACCGGTTCCCTGTGGGGTAGTATAAACCTGCCTGCCTACTATATCAGTCCACGAACTGGTACAGCAGCAAGGAACTGAAAGACTTCCTTTAATTGTAGCGTGATAGCTGTAGTATAAAAAAACGCATTGGTTGTATTAGGGCTGCAGTAAACGATTATTTTAGAAATCGAGTATTCTATCAATAATTTTTTACAATGAATCGAGTAATCTTATAAAGGGCACTTTTATACTAGCGTTTTTCTTTTCCGGTGCCGAGTTCGTCACAGGAGCTCAATACCGGAAAAAAAACGCTTCAGTTTTATCCTAATGCATTCTGAATGGAGAGCATTCCATTCAATATGGATCAGTTCCCTCTTACGTTTTTTGGCCAGGGAAAATACGTCAGCATGCTGCAGTTTTCTCTCCTGTCAAAAATCCTGAACAATTGCCGGAAAGCTGAATCCGGCATTAATTTCCATTGAAATGTATTCGTGCCAGATCAGGCATTAAGTGTTCGGTTTTCTGGTCTGTGCATGCGTAGACCTTTAAGAATGCAAAAAAAATTAAAAATACCGGATCCGTTTTTCTGGATGACACTGGAGAGACTGATCCGGTATTTCAATGCATTTGTTTGACAAATCTGCATCCGGATCAGTCTGACAAATACCATCCGTTTGCGTCAGGATTGCTGGATCATCTGCTCAAAGTGTGAAAGTACCCTGAAAAAATTTAATAGACTGTTTTCCTTTATAAAAACTTATCAGCCCCACTACCATAAGTCCCCAACAACCTTCATTGCTCCTGTGCGATCAGCCCAAGTGCAACAGTTCCTCCCGATGCCATCCGCTCCGTTCCCCCAGTGCCATCAGCTCTTCCCCACCCCAGTGCCATCAGCAACACTCCCCCAGTGCCATCAGCTTTCCCCCCAACACCCGGAGTGCACAGACTCATTAGTTTCTATGACGCTGTGCACTCCGTGCGCCCGGCCTTAGTCGCACCAACTTATCTTTCCAGTAGGGGCGCCGCCGACACTCCATCATTCCGCGGGACCATGGACGTGCTGTGGAGTGTCCGGAGGCCCCTTGCTGGAAGGTGAGTATTCCGAGCACAGCGGTAGACCACGGAGCGGGAGTAATGGCAAGCGCTTTACTCCAGCTCCGTGGTCACGTGACACAAATGAATCATCGATGCAAAAAATTTGCATTGAAGATTTTTTTTGTGCCGAATTACTTGATTTTTCGTTGCAGCTCTAGGTTCCATACATTGTATTTAACACGTTTTTTTGCGCAACTGGAAATTATCTGGATAAGGCCGCTCTCTCGGCTCTCTTTCTCCCAGTATAGAATATGCCAGCAGGGAGGGGGAGATTGTGCAAGAAAAAGAGGAGAGGGTGGAACGCTTCAAAGCCTTCATGTGAGGGGAGGGCGATTTGATTGGGAAGAGGGGGGTTTCAAACTCTAAAAACTGCAAATAGCATTCAACAACCCCATCAAAAAATTCCAGCAATTATATTATAAAATACCACCAAAAAATACTGCCAAAAAATACAAAACAGCTTGTGAAAAACAAATCCTGTGTAAAAAAAAATAAAAAAAAAATGTGGCTCTAGGAAGGCAGGGATAAAAAACACAAATATTTGCTGCATACGTAAAGGGATTGTCCCTTGAAAAAAATTATCAACAGTTTTCAAACCAGCACCTTGATCTGAATACTTTTGCAATTGTATGTAATTAAAAATATTATATAGCCACAGAGTTATTCAATTAAATCTATCTGTATAGCGCCACCTGCTGTTAGTTCTTTTTCTCATTTCTTTGTTCTGCTCACTGAGAACGTTGCACATGCTCAGTTTCATCCTTCAACTGCCTCCTGAGCTGTGATAGGGAGAGCAAGGACACGCCTCCTGAGCTGTGATAGGGAGAGCATGACCCTTAGCTCTAGCAGAAAAGACGCTCCACTTGAGTTACCAGCTTGATATAAGTCTAGCAGAACAATGAATGGGGAAATCTCTGTATACATGTGCAGTACAGAGCTGGTTGTAGCTTTGTTGGTACAAAATTGTCATGTACTATATGATGTCCGATTTTCATTCTTTACATTAATCATGGGATAACCCCTTTAAGTGCCTAACCAGTTGACATCTTTTAAGGGATTATATAGGCTTCATTTCATAATTAATAATAGGAGACAGGCTTGCCTGCTATTGTACAGAAAAAGCGCTACTGACTAGAAAAGGAGCCATACTATCTGCTGCCTGGCTAAAAATTATTTTAAAAAGAAAAAAGTACGTACCTTCTTATTTGATCTATCTGTGTAAGAACAGCATTCACTACACGAATAGCATCAGATGGTTCGGTGCCTGCTCTAGAAGCACTTCGTGCTGCAGTAAGGCTTTCTACCTAGATATGACAAAAACATTTAGTTATGCAAATGACAAATTATGTAAAGGTAGTCTATTAAAGGGTTTATCCGAGACAATTCAAACTCTTGGAAATACCCTCCCCCAGCTGCCTAAAACGGGAAAAAATGAATTTTTTTGTGAAACTCACCTGTAAAATCTTTTTCTAGTCTTTTCCATTAGGGGACACAGACCATGAGTATAGCTTATGCTACCACTAGGAGGAGACACTATGCAAATAAGAAAAAACAGCTCCTCTTCCACTGGCTATACCCCCATGCTCCAACAGGAGGACCTCAGTGCGTGCAAAAGCAGTAGGAGAAGGAGACCAAAACCAAATATTAATAAAGAAAACAGAACAGAGGAACACAGTCATCCGGCCGTTAACCATAAGGTCCCAATAGATAGAACTGTGTCCCCAATGGAAAAGACGAGAAAAAGATTTCACAGGCGAGTTTCACAAAAAAATTCTCCTTTTCTCGCCCATTCCATTGGGGGACATAGACCATGGGACGTCCTAGAGCAGTCCATGGGGTGGGAGACCAACACCTCCAGAGGGAAACGTCCAACGGTTAAACAGGAACCACAGCCTGCAATACCTCGCGCCCTAGAGCAGCATCAGCCGGCGCCAGAGAGTGCAGCTGGTAGAACTTGGTAAAGGTATGTAAGGACGACCAGGTGGCCGCCTTACAAAGTTGTGATGTAGAGGCTCGATTGCGCTTAGCCCAGGAGGCATCCACCGCCCTGGTGGAGTGCACGGTAACCCCCGCGGGGGAACCCTACCCCGGGACCGATAAGCTTTTAATGTTTCCCATAGTAATAGGGGATCAGTGGAAGCTCCCTGGACCTCAAAGAACACCCTCAGCTGATCAGGGATCCTATCTGTTAAGCCAAATAGGGTAAGCCAGAAGGGATGTATCCGCATTTTACCACCCGGATTCAGGGAACCAGACATCATCAGCTCGGCCATGATCGGAGCGTGATCAGAGGGATCCTGGGGTCCATAGCTAATGTTCACCAGGTCAGTGTACACTAAGGGGTTACAGAATAAATACTCTATTCTCGATAAAGCACCTCTGGAGGGTGTGAAGCATGAGTATTCCCTGGCATTGGGGTTCCTGGCCCTCCACACATCTATCCATCCCATCTCCAGAGAAATTCTAGCAAGGGATATAGAGTCTCCTCCCATCCCGCCTCTATCCGCCCTACCGCTAAACCTATCCGCAGCCTCACTCATCACTGATTAAAGTCCCCCATGCATAAGAAGCGAGCGGCAGGATATTGAGTCGCAAAGCCCACCACGGCTTGCAGCAGGGAAAAAGAAGCAGGGGGTGGGTTATACAGGTTGACAATCACGTATGGTAGGCAATCAATATGACCGAAAATAAAAATGTATTGACCCCCCGGATCCACCACCGAGTGTTGAATCTCACACCGGAGACTCCTATGAAACAGCAGCGCGACACCTCTAGAGTGCGAGCTGCCGTATGCATTGAATACCTGCTGAGCCCAGGGCTTCTTCAGCCTCTTACCCGTTTCCGGGATAAGATGGGTCTCCTGAAGTCCCAAGATATGGGGATTAAAGGACCGAATCTGAGAGAACACCGCAATCCTCTTTTTAGGATCACCCAACCCTCTGATGTTCCAGGACATAACTCTTAAGGGGGCCATAATGACATTCTAAATGAATCCATGACATATACCTTCCCATAGCTTACATTTCACCCCTAAACTAGGCATCTGATCCCTCCGGATCAGTAGTCGGTCTGCAGATAAAATGGTTAGTGATAGCCATACTTGATACGAGCAAACAGGAGCATATAGTAACATAACAAATAACAGTAACACGAACAACCTGAGTGCGTCAGGTGTTAGGCCAGCTAGTTGAGTGGCCTTAGGTTCGGGGACCTGTATGGTGTAAAAGGTTGTTAATACCACACAGGTGACACTCCCACCCCCCATTTAACTAGATATTGAAACTGCTAACCAAAACTCGGAAAAAGGGAGCACTAGGAGATATCGTCCACAGTACGTATCGTAAGTGTCCCCTATATCCCTGCAAGCCCTCTCCTGAGTCCAACAAGACTAAGCAGCAATGTAACAACAGGGCCGTAGGGCAGTAAGTCGAGGGACAACAGCAGGGCCTACAAAACAAGCCCTACACGAAGCAGTCATGAGGGGACACGTAATACTTGCGGTGCGGACGGTGGTCAGATCAACGCGGAGGAAGGCGCGCGGCCATTCTCGAGGCCCAGTCCTCAGCCTCCCTGGGATCGCTGAAGAAGATGGTCTTCTCTCCATCAATCACTCTAAGGCGAGCCGGGTAAGCCATAGAGTACTGTAGATTTAACTCACGGAGACGGCGTTTAACGCAACAAACATGGCCCTTTTCTTCTGGAGGTCCGCAGAGAAGTCCGGGAAAAGGGAGACTCTTGCGTTGTCATGGCGGATATCTTGCTTGCTCCTGGCCTGGCTGAGGATAAGGTCACGATCCCTCCAATTTAAAAGGCGCGCCAGGAGTGGTCTAGGGGGAGCCCCAGGTGGCGGTTGTCTGGCGGGGACACGGTGGGCTCTCTCCACAGCATACGCAGGGGTAAAGGGTGCCTCCGGGAACTGCTCCTTGAACCAGGTCTCCAGAAACGCCGCCGGGTCCCGGCCCTCAGCTTTTTCAGGTAGGCCCAGGATCCGCACGTTGTTGCGCCGCGATCTATTTTCCAGGTCATCGCACTTCTGCTGCCATTGACCGACCGCTCTTTCCAGATCCTGCACTCTCCCCTCCATCGGTCTGGTCAGGTCTTCCAGAGCAGAGAACCGATCTTCAGTGGTCTTGACTCGGTCCCTCAGTTGCTGCATGTCATGGCATAGTAGGCTGACATCCACCCTCACCTCCTCAAGCTTCCCAGTGAGCGAGGACTGACATGATGAGATCGCCACCAGCAGTTGATCGTAGGCAGCCTTGAGGGTGAATTCAGGCTCCGTGGGTTCCTCAGCCTGTTGTGCGGCCTGCCCGCGGGTAACCGCGGCGCGCGAGGGTGTTCCATTCGCAGCGCCATTTTGGGCCTCAGACCGAGCGAACTCCTTCAGCCTTTCTGCGGCCGCTTGAGCTTTGTTGGGCCCCATCGCCGGTGTGCGGGGTCTCCTCTTGCGCTTACACACCGTCCAATCTGTGCCTGGGGTCGGCAGTTTGTCAGGATGGTGAAGGATTGCAGAGGGTGAACGGAGCTTCACTTAAACGCGTGCTCCCATGCTGGCAGTTGGCCACGCCCCCCTGCAGTACCACCTTATCCTTGTAAAAGACCAAAAACGGTTCCTTGGAGGAAAGGGCGGCCAGCTCCGATACCGTCCTGATAGAGGTGATGGCCACCAAAAAGACCACCTTCCAGGTGAGAAGACTCAGGGAAATGCCCCTCAGGGGCTCAAAAGGAGCCATCTGGAGAGAAGACAGAACCAGGTTCAGATCCCAGGGGGCAGGGGAGGGACATACGGAGGGACCGAATGTGCCACCCCTGTAGAAAGGTCCTCATCGGACCGAGCAGAGCTAGAGACCGCTGAAAGAAAATGGCCAGAGCAGAGACCTGACCTTTCAGAGAGCTCAGGGACATTCCCATCCCGAGACCCGACTGGAGAAAGGAGAGGACCACCGGAACGGAGAAGCGAAGGGGAGAAACACCTAACTTCTCGCAAAAGGCAAGAAAGGCCTTCCAGGTACGTATATCCGGGAGGGAGCTGGTTTCCTGGCTCTCATCATGGTCCTCACGACAGAGTCTGAGAAGCCCCTCTTCTTCAAGATGGTGGTCTCAACAGCCACGCCATTAAACGATGCGGCTGTAAATTCTGGTGGAAGAGCGGTCATTGAGACAGCAGGTCCTCCCTGAGAGGAAGAGGCCACGGAACGTCTGCCAGCCTCCGAGTGACCTCCGAGAACCAGGCACGGCGAGAAGTATGGTCGGGATCCCTTCCGCCGTGACCCTGCGAAGAACCTTTGGGAGTAGAGGCAGTGGTGGGAAGACAGAGGAGCGTGAAGTCTTGCCACAGAGACACCAGAGCATTCACCCCGTACACCTCCGGATCCCGAAGGAACGTGGGAACATTGTTGTTCATGGCGTCCAGGCCCAAGTCCACATCCGGGCGGCCCCAACGGCGACAGACGTTCTCAAATACGTCCGGATGCAAAGAACACTCTCCCGGATCCATCCTGTTGCGGCTGAGAAAGTCTGCCGTCCAGATGTTGACCCCTGGGATGTACACTGCAGACAATATTGGAACATGAGTTTCCGCCCACTGGAGGATCCTTTTCACCTCTTGCATCACCGTCCGGCTGCGGGTTCCGCCCTGATGATTGATGTAGGCCACAGCTGTGGCATTGTCCGACTGGACCCTTACCGGGAGACCCGCTAGGAGGGGGGTCCAATGAGACAGAGTAAAATTGCTCTTAGCTCTAGTATGTTGATCAGAAGGCAGGCTTCCACCTCTGACCACACCCCCTGAAACATCCGAGCCCGGAGAACGCCACCCCCACCCAGGAGACTGGCATCGGTGGTGACGACTGTCCAGGAGATTGGGAGGAAGGATCTCCCTGAAGCCAGATTCTGAGGGGACAGCCACCACGGGAGTTCCATGCGAACCCGAGGCGGTAGGCGGCTCTGAGAGTTCAGACCCCTCGATGTCCTGTCCCAGAAGGACAGGATTGCCTGTTGCAGAGGCCGAGTGTGAAACTGGGCAAAGGGAAGAGCCTCGAAGGAGGCCATCATAAGCCCCAGAACCTGCATGCACTCCCTGATGGAGATACACGGGGACCGCAGAAGGCGAGACACTGACTCCCGTATCCGTGAGAACTTGCAATCCGGAAGGAATAACCGGGCTGCAGTGGTGTCCAGAATCATCCCCAGGACGTTCACCCTCTGGGAAGCTTGTAGAGAGTACTTTGGGAAGTTGATTAGCCAGCCGAACTGTTGCAGAGTCTGAACAGTGATCCTGACGCTGTTTTCGGCCTGGGGACGAGAGGGAGCCTTTATCAGTATGTCGTCCAGGTAGGGCAACAGAGATAGGCCCCTGGTGCGAAGAAGCGCCATGAGCGGTGCCAAAATCTTTGTGAATACCCGCTGGGCTGTCGCCAGCCCAAAGGGAAGGTCGACGAACTGATAATGACGGCCGCCAATGACGAAGCGCAGGAATCTGTGGTGAGATTCTGCAATAGGGACATGCAGATAGGCGTCCCGGATGTCCACTGACGCGAGGAACTCCCCTGGAAGAAGAGAAGCAATAACGGAGCGGAGGGATTCCATCCGGAACCTCCGCACCCGCAGGGACTTGTTTAAGAGCTTCAGGTCCAGGACCGGACGCACTGATCCCTCCTTCTTTGGCACTACAAAGATTTGAGTAGAACTCTGTACCCCAGGAACTGGGGCAACTACTCCTCGGACTAGAAGGGAAGAGACCGCTTGTAAAAGGGCCGAGGCTCGGGCCGGATCCCCTGGAACCCGAGAAGGGAAGAAACGTTCCAGAGGTCTGGAAGTGAATTCTATCTTGTAACCGGAAGTTACAATTTCCAGGGCCCAGGCGTCTGGAAAGTGGGCTCTCCAGACCTGCTGAAAGGAGAGCAGACGGCCCCCCACCGCAGGCGCCGCTTCAGGCGGAGGACAGCTTGGGAGCCGCAGGGCGGGCAGAACTCCCCTGAAATTGTGCCTGCGGGCACCAGGAAGGTTGAGGCTTAAAGGAAGGCTTCTTGCGGGAGTCCTGAGAGCCGCCGGAGGAGGGGGCTGTCGCAGACCTGGAGGAGGAGCGCCGAAAGGACTGGTTTCTAGAGCCAAAGGGGCGAGCTCTGAAGGCGTGCTTGGATCTAGATTGGGGCAGGTGTGTGCTCTTGCCCTCCGTAGCGTCAGAGATAATCTCGTCCAGCTTAGCATCGAAGAGCCTGGAGCCCGCAAAGGCTCCCAGACCTTCAACTAGACCTCCCTGCGCTGAGTGACCGAGAGGGCCGAAACCCGCGCAAAAAGAGTGCTGACGTCCAATGAGGCCTCACAGAGGAATGTTGTCGCTTGGGACATCTGGAGGACGAAGTTCAGGGTGTCCGCAGAGGTATCCTGCTCCGCAAGGTCCTAATGATGGCGCTGCAACCACACCAAAAACGCCCTGGCTACCCAGGCTGAGGAACACGGGCCGCAGACCTGTGCCTGTCAGAGAAAAGATGGCCTTGGAAAGAGTCAAAATGCCTGTCAACGACTGGTATTGCCGTTTTCCAATCTGGCCACTGGTGGGTCGACCTTAGGAGGAGAAGACCACTGCTGCACATTATCTGCCGGGAAAGGATACAGAGTATCCATGCGCCTTGTGGCACAAAAAACGGTGATTAGGGCGCTCCCAAGCCCTTGAAAGGACCTTGGCAAACTCGCCATGAATGGGGAATGTGATTGCCTCTGGTGCGCCACCCCTTCTGGAGCAGAAAAGGGGGAATTCCTGGCTACTAGCAGAAGGAGGTTCCCCCTGGATGTCAAAAGGTATCACAGACCGCCGTGACCAAGTCTGCCACCATGGTGGAGAGCTTAGGCGAGGGTTCCGGTTCCGTGTCCTCGTCCGAGCCGAACCTTTCCCCTTCAGACCTGTAGTCCCTGCGAGGGGGAGAGGCTGAACACGCCTCCAGGCGAGGGGGTGAAGCAGAGTCCTCCGAGGAGGGATGCTGCTGCGTACGCTGCCTCTTAACGGTTGAGCGTCCTCTGTGGGGGGCACCGGGAGGTTGAGCGGTGCTAACCACAGGCTTTGCAGGCGGAGGATCCGAGGCCGCCATGCGTTCCGTAAAGGCCATGGCCGCGCGCGAGACTTGGGCCAAGTCCGCGGCCGCCCTAGCTATGGCAGAGGCCCAGGAGGGCTCCGCGGACTCAAAAGGGGCGAAGGAGGGACTGGGCTGGTTTGGTGGAGGGGGAGGAGGTGGTGGATGATCCTGTCCCGAGGCAAGGCAAGAGTCACAGGAGCCTGTAACCGATAGTGGCAAGCAGCAAACCAGACAGAATCCTAGTGGGACCTGAGGAGTCGCTTTAGATTTTTGGGGGGCCCCAGGTCTGTGCATGATGGCGGAAATCCTGGAGTCAGAGTCTCCTACAGCTTTACACTATCTGTCCTACCGTGACCTGTGAGGAGCTGGAGTAGCAGCCAAGCATGGATGAAGCGCTGAGGCAAAGCGGATGCGTTGGAGCTGACGCGATAGGCTCTGCCCCCCAGTCGCGTCACAGAACGCGCGAAAAAAACATGAAAAAAGGAAGACCCCGACTCTGAAAATGGTGCCCGCCGTGCAGGGGGCGCTGAAAGTAGCCACTGCCCCAAGAAGGAACCTCCCTGCCTCTCATCCAGCAGACCCACCCAGATCCACAGGTAAGCCCTAAAGAGCCGTGTCACAGTGTGAGCACAGGGGGAGAAGGAATTTGCAGGAGTTCAAACACAAGCTCATGGTGTGTACTATAGCTTGTAGGGCTATCTGTGGTCTGGCATTTAGCTGGCCTTACGTGTATAAGGGGGTCATTAGCATCCCTCTGACAGTGGGTTGATGTCACCTGTTCCCCACTGCTTTACACTGCCATACTGACAACAATATTTAGTTGGCAACAGCCCTGCACTAAGTAATACGGCATTGCCCTGCATTACAAGTAATAGGGTGGGAGGTAGTGCCGTTCAACATCTCAATTCTCTAGTGGAGTGCTGACTGTATTTATAAAATAGTATTTTTTTGGGTTTGTAAAATAGTTAAAGGTAAATAAAAGGAGCACTCACTTAGTAATTCAGATTTTAATATATATAATAATAAAAGTGAAGTATTAAATTTCACCTGGGTCAAGATAGGTCATATTGCCTTCCTAGGCATTTGTAAAATTATTTGTTAATAAACCTTACCCAGGTTAGGTCCTAATCATTATTACTCCGATTAGAAAAACAGGAGAAGAAAAAACTACAGGGACAACCCTGCAGGAGCAGGAGTGTCCCCTCCTTATCCGACACTAAGCTAAAACTGAGGTCCTCCTGTTGGAGCATGGGGGTATAGGCAGTGGAGGAGGAGCTGTTTTTTCTTATTTGCATAGTTTCTCCTCCTAGTGGTAGCCTAAGCTATAACCATGGTCTGTGTCCCCCAACGGAATGGGCGAGAAATAAAAAAAAGAATTATACTATACTTTCAGCAATGTAGCAGTAATGTTACAAGTACATACTGATACTCGTACAAACAGATAAAAGACATAAAACAGCCCGTCCTTGCTAAGAGCATATCATCCATCCCTACTCTGTCTGCCAATAATCTTCCACTAGTACTACAAATCCCAGGAATACACAGATCATTACGCATATTCAATCCCACGGGGCTCACTGCATCCGATCTTATGATCCAATGAGCCTCCCTCTGTAAAAAAAAAAAACATCTGTAAATGGGTGGCAACTTATTAATTCACCTCTAGACCAGCAAATGACAAGAACTATTATGTCTGTCACAAAAACGTTGAAAGAACCTGTGCGGTGGCTTGAAACTAGTGTGAGATGCCCATAAGTTATTCTGCATTTTTTAACTGACATAATGGGGATTCCAATTTCGTGTCATTTGTTGGTCCAGAGCAGATTATTAATGACATTCTCAGGATAAGGGCCCATGCACACGACTGACCGTGTACATGGTCACCGTCCGTGTGGCCTGCACTGGTGGATGCAGACCTTTTCAGCGTGAATGGGTCCGCGATCCGGTGCGCATACAGCCGGTGCCCATATATTGTGGACTTTCTGTTTGCGTTCGTGTGCATAAGCCCGAAGTAATCATTATCACATCAGTGGGGAATCTAAGTCCCAGCATCTTCATCAATCAGCTATTTCAGGGAGCCACTGCCCTCACCGGAGCTCTGGTGAGCAATGCAGGCTCCAAGGACATTGTGTAGTGGCAGTGCCTGGTATTGCAGCTCAGCCCCATTGACTTGAATGGAGCCGAGCTTCAACTGAGCCATGTGACCAATGTACAATGATGTCACTGGCCTAGGAAGAGGCTGCAGTGCTCAAGGCCAATTCTAACAGCGGATCGTCGGGGTCCTGGGTGTCTCTCCCTTGTAAATTGGATACTGATAACCCTATCCCCCAAGGATTGAAGGAGTGTAATGATCTCAGGGTATTTAAAGAGGACTCCCAGGCTATGAGCTGTGCGCTGCGATTGGCCAGCGCTGCAGCAAGGGACAACCCTAATACACAAACTCCGCCCAGTACAACAGAGGGAGCTGCAGACACCGGAGCCTATACCGGGAGAACGGAGTGGCGCCCAGACATACTAGTAAGTGCAGGGGGACCCCTGGGCGCCGGTCTGCCCACTGATATAGTTAGTTTTTAAACTAGTGAAAGGTCCTCTTTAAGTATGTTCCTAGGATTTCGAGTACTAGTAGAAAACTATTGTGAGACTATTGCTTAGATAGGATGGGCTGCTTTATTACGATTGGTTTATGTCTGCTTGTACCATTACCAATATGTACTTTGACAGTAACATTATTACTGCTAAAAAACCACAACTAGAAGGAAGAGGTGTTTTATGTCCGTTTAACTTTCTTTAAATAAGATGAAGGTTTCGGTGGATGTATTGTTCCTGCTTTCCTATGTGTCGACTATACTGCCTGTGATTTTAATGAAGAAATAATCTTTAATTGCCAAGTGCCGCAAATTCTCTACTATACTGTGTATACTTGAGTATACAAGTCCTATTCTTGTCCGTTTTGAAAACAAGAATAGGCATTTCTACAATAGGGCACAAAGTGCGGAACAGGAAAGTGTCGATCACACAACCAGTAACCGAGGTTTGCGGACCGCAAAACACATTTTTTTGGACTGTGTTTTGCTAATATTAAGATAGTATTCTGCAACCTCAAATTTCAGAATTTAAAGAGGACCTTTCATGTGTTTATGTGTCAGAAATTGGTATGCTTACCAGATAGGGTGGCCCCCACAGATGCACTTTTTTCCCCTAAAAATACCCCTCCGTTCTGCCGCTGTGTCACTCGTTGTTTTTGGTGCCTGATATGTTAATTTAGAGTATCAGTACAGGGAGGAGGAGACATTTGGTTTTCTCAATGGGCATAGTCTTCTCCCTGGCTCTAGCGCGGCCCAATTGTAGGAGAGAGCGTCACAGCCAGGGAGAAGGAGATGCCCATTGAGAAAACTAAATGTCTCTTCCTCCCTGTACAGATTCTCTAAATTAACATATCGTGCGCCAAAAACAGCGAGGGACACAGTGGCAGACTGGAGGGGCATTTTAGGAAAAAAAATAAAATTACTTACTTTTTTACGCTTACATTGCCCTATAGCACACCTATACATGAATGTAATGGTACCTTTGTCTTTTTCTTTTCACTTGCAGAAGCTGGAAAAACGAACTTTGATTCATATGCAAATGAGCACTCGCAAGTGCCCAAGGGCGGCGTTCACTGTGTTGGGAGCCCCGGCTGCTCTGCCTTTTCTCATTGCTTCCCCGCCCCAGCCTCTGCCCGCCCTCCTATTCCCTTGCGTCATCCTTTGGTCCGGCCAAGATCCCGCTCCTACGCACTGCCTTGCCAGATCATGCGCACTGCGATGCCCACTGTGGGCACGGCATCACTTTAACTACTGTGCATGTGCCGGCAAACGTCACATTGCCGCTGGTTTTGCACCGTTCGCCGTCGCATGCTCCGCCCCGGCGAGGCAGTGCGTAGGCACGGTATCTCCACTGGACTGAAGTATGACGCAAGGGAATAGGGGGGCGGGCATATGCAGAGGCTGAAAAACAATGAAAAAAGGCAGAGCAGCCTGGGCTCCAAAACTGTTTTTCCAGCTTCTGCAAGTGTAAAGAAAAAGACAAAGGTACCATTACATTCATGTATAGGTGGGCTATAGGACAATGTAAGCGCTGTATATGGCCATATGGAGGTGACAGACTCACTTTAACCACTTCAACCCCGCTAGCTGAAACCCCCTTAATGACCAGGCCACCTTTTACACTTCTGCACTACACTACTTTCACCGTTTATTGCTCGGTCATGCAACTTACCACCCAAATGAATTTTACCTCCTTTTCTTCTCACTAATAGAGCTTTCATTTGGTGGTATTTCATTGCTGCTGACATTTTAACTTTTTTTGTTATTAATCGAAATGTAACAATTTTTTTGCAAAAAAATGAAATTTTTCACTTTCAGTTGTAAAATTTTGCACAAAAAAATGACATCCATATATAAATTTTTCGCTAAATTTATTGTTCTACATGTCTTTGATAAAAAAAAAACTGTTTGGGTCAAAAAAAAACAAAAATGGTTTGGGTAAAAGTTATGGCGTTTACAAACTATGGTACAAAAATGTGAATTTCCGCTTTTTGAAGCAGCTCTGACTTTCTGAGCACCTGTCATGTTTCCTGAGGTTCTACAATGCCCAGACAGTACAAACACCCCACAAATGACCCCATTTCGGAAAGTAGACACCCTAAGGTAATCACTGATGGGCATAGTGAGTTCATAGAACTTTTTATTTTTTGTCACAAGTTAGCGGAAAATGATGATTTTTTTATTTAATTTTTTCTTACAAAGTCTCATATTCCACTAACTTGTGACAAAAAATAAAAACTTCCATGAACTCACCCTTTGCCCACCTAGGCTGCAAGAAAGTGTCACACATCTGGTATCGCCGTACTCAGGAGAAATTCATGTGTTTTGGGGTGTCATTTTACATATACCCATGCTGGGTGAGAGAAATATCTTGGCAAAAGACAACTTTTCCCATTTTTTTATACAAAGTTGGCATTTGACCAAGATATTTAACTCAACCAGCATGGGTATATGTAAAATGACACCCCAAAACACATTGCCCAACTTCTCCTGAGTACGACAATACCAGATGTGTGACACTTTTTTGCAGCCTAGGTGGGCAAAGGGGCACACATTCCAAAGAGCACCTTTTGGATTTCACCGGCCATTTTTTTTTTTTTTTTTACAGATTTTGATTTCAAACTACTTCACACACATTAGGGCCCCTAAATTGCCAGGGCAGTATAACTACCCCACAAGTGACGCCATTTTGGAAAGAAGACACCCCAAGGTATTCCGTGAGGGGCATGGCGAGTTCCTAGAATTTTTATTTTTGTCACAAGTTAGCGGAAAATGATGATTTTTCTTTTCTAACAATCATTTTCCGCTAACTTGTGACAAAAAAAATTAAAATTCTAGGAACTCGCCATGCCCCTCACGGAATACCTTGGGGTGTCTTCTTTGCAAAATGGGGTCACTTGTGGGGTAGATATACTGCCCTGGCATTCTAGGGGCCTTAATGTGTGGTAAGTAGTTTGAAATCAAAATGTGTAAAAAATGACCTGTAAAATCCTAAAGGTGCTCTTTGGAATGTGTGCCCCTTTGCACACCTAGGCTGCAGAAAAGTGTTACACATGTGGTATCGCCGTACTCAGGAGAAGTTGGGGAATGTGTTTTGGGGTGTCATGAGAAATATCTTGGCAAAAGACAACTTTTCCCATTTTTTTTTATACAAAGTTGGCATTTGACCAAGATATTTATCTCACCCAGCATGGGTATATGTAAAATGACACCCCAAAACACATTACACAACTTCTTCGGAGTACCGCGATACCCCATGTGTGACACTTTTTTGCAGCCTAGATGCGCAAAGGGGCCCAAATTCCTTTTAGGAGGGCATTTTTAGACATTTGGATCCCAGACTTCTTCTCACGCTTTAGGGCCC
Source organism: Bufo gargarizans (assembly GCF_014858855.1). Lineage (NCBI taxonomy): Eukaryota > Metazoa > Chordata > Amphibia > Anura > Bufonidae > Bufo > Bufo gargarizans. The sequence continues at coordinate 241,214,013 of NC_058084.1, forward strand.
CTAAAAAGCCAGGGGGCCATAACATGTGACCCCATTTTGGAAATAAAACACCCCAAAGTATTCAATGAGGGGCATGGCGAGTTCATCGAAAAAAATTTTTTGGGGCACAAGTTAGCGGAAATTGATTTTTTATTTGTTTTATCTCACAAAGTCTCCCTTTCCGCTAACTTGGGACAAAAATTTCAATCTTTCATGGACTCAATATTCCCCTCACGGAATACCTTGGGGTGTCTTCTTTCCGAAATGGGGTCACATGTGGGGTATTTATACTGCCCTGGCATTTTAGGGGCCCTAAAGCGTGAGAAGAAGTCTGGAATATAAATGTCTAAATAATTTTACGCATTTGGATTCCGTGAGGGGTATGGTGAGTTCATGTGAGATTTTATTTTTTGACACAAGTTAGTGGAATATGAGACTTTGTAAGGAAAAAAAATAAAAAATTTCCGCTAACTTGGGCCAACAAAAATGTCTGAATGGAGCCTTACAGGAGGGTTAACAATGACAGGGGCGTGATCACCCATATAGACTCCCTGATCACCCCCCGTCATTGATCACCCCCTTGTAAGGCTCCATTCAGACGTCCGTATGATTTTTACGGATCCACGGATACATGGATCGAATCCGCAAAACACAAACGGACGTCTGAATGGAACATTACAGGGGGGTGATCAATGACAGGGGGGTGATCAATGACAGGGGGTGTATATGAGGTGATCACCCCCCTGTCATTGATCACCCCCCTGTAAGGCTCCATTCAGACGTCCGTATGCGTCTTGCGGATCCGATCCATGTATCCGTGGATCCGTAAAAATCAGACGTCTGAATGGAGCCTTACAGGGGGTGATCAATGACGGGGGTGATCAGGGAGTCTATATGGGTGATCACCCCTCTGTCATTGATCACCCCCCTGTAAGTCTCCATTCAGACGTCCGTATGCGTTTTGCGGATCCGATCCATGTATCCGTGGATCCGTAAAAATGATACGGACCTCTGAATGGAGCCTGACAGGGGGGTGATCAATGACAGGGGGGTGATCAGGGAGTCTATATGGGGTGATCAGTGGTTCATAAAGGGTTAATAAGTGACAGAGGGGGGGGGTGTAGTGTAGTGGTGTTTGGTGCTACTTTACTGAGCTGCCTGTGTCCTCTGGTGGTCGATCCAAACAAAAGGGACCACCAGAGGACCAGGTAGCAGGTCTATTAGACGCTGTTATCAAAACAGCGTCTAATATACCTGTTAGGGGTTAAAAATAATCACATCTCCAGCCTGCCAGCGAACGATCGCCGCTGGCAGGCTGGAGATCCACTCGCTTACCTTCCGTTCCTGTGAGCGTGCGCGCGTTCACAGGAAATCTCGGCTATTGCGAGATGACGCACGGATGCGTCCAGGAGGAATAAATCAACCACCTTCCAGACGCATCCGTGCGTTAGGCGGTCCGGAGGTGGTTAAGGTAAATTGCAAACATGCAATTGCGTCTGTGCTACATATTGCCAAAAAATTGCAAGTTTACATTCACAGAATGGATAATGTCACAAACAAGTGTGCAGAGATATGATCCAGTTAAGTACAGAGATATTTCAAAATAATGACAATGAAAATTTGAGTTTTAAAGGGTTGTCTCACTTCAGAAAATGGCATTTATTATGTAGAGAAAGTTAATACAAGGAACTTACTAATGCATTGTGACTGTCCATATTGCTTTCTTTGCTGGCTTCACTAATTTTTCCATCTCATCGGCAGACAAGCGTGTGCGGATTAGGTCTGGATGCTTTGCGAACACGTTCAGTGAAAAATGCGCGATTTTGCAAAAAAAGTCATTCAGTTTGGTCTGCAATTGCGTTCAGATTTTATCGAACCGATGCAATGCCATTTAATGACTTTTGCACGTGCGTGATAAAATACTGAAGGTATACAAACATCTCTTAGCAACCATTTGTGAAACTCGCAGAATACAGAACATGCTGTGATTTTCCCGCAACGCACAAGTGATGTGTGAAAACCAGCGCTCATGACTAGTCTGTTAGGTCCCTTTCTCACGCATCACACCCGCGCGGAATACTCGCTCGTGTGAAAGGTGCTTAACACACTACTCGTTTCCATGGTCATGACCACCCGCACACTATAAGAAAAAGCTGTGGCCTCTTCGGTGGTTGGGACTGCAGAAGTGTGAACAGGTCGGCATTTTTTCCTATAGTGTGCAAGGACGGCCACCACTGCTGGATTGCAGGGTGGTTGTAACTAAGGATGAGAGTAACCTTTGCTATTTTTCAGATGGCAGATGAACCCAAATCTTTTCTGGTTCGTTTTGGACAAATCCACTACAATTATGCGTACCGCAGTTTTAGTGAACATTTCAGAGAGAAAAAAGCACTAGGGGGAAAGAAAAAGGGTTCTCACATGACCCTGAAAGGAAGTGGGGGAGGGCTTACCCTAATTTGCTCACAGGCTGACAGGGAGGTGCCCTAACACAGGGATGGGCAAACTGTGGCCCTCCAGCTGTTGTAAACCTACAACTCCCAGTATGCCCAGTCTACCTACAGCAGGGCATGATGGGATTTTTAGTTTTACAACAGCTGGAGAGCTGCAGTTTGCCCACCCCTGCCCCAACAGAATGAGCAGGACACCATTCTGTGCTGGGCTGTGAATGAGGGTGGATGGGTCTTACAGTGTCTGTCACAGTGTCTATTCTCTGTGTGTAGAATAAGGACGCAGGGAAGGTGTCAGCCAGAAGAGAGGAGCCGTGGTTGGCTGTGCCTAGTAGCAGAACTCAAAAGCAGCTACCTGCCAGGACTACCTTACATTTGTTTCCCCCATTTTCACAGAACCCCCCCCCCCCCCTTCTTTTTGGGGTGAGGTGGTGGTGAATAGGAATAAGCAAAAACTGTACAACATATGTTCTACTATCAAACTAGAATAGCATATAGAATACTAGTGAGAACTGTGCCAGGTCATCTCACATATTTAATTTTGTTGTTGTTGTTTTGTTTTAGGCTACTTTCACACTTGCCGTGTTTTCAACAGCAGCAGGAAAGTGGTCAACCTCTTTAAGACCAGCCCCATGAACAGCTCTCAGTACATGGGGGTAGTGTTATCAGTGACTGATGGGGGTGGTAGTAAGTTAGGCTACTTTCACATTAGCGGCAGTCTTCTGGATCCGTGCTACCGCAAGTCCACTGTGTTTGTGGAAGTCCGCTCCGGCCCCATTCACTATAATGGGGGGCCGGCAAACATGCTGAGAGGCGGCCGGACAAAAAACGCAGCGCGCTGCAGTACTTTCCAAGTAGCCTAAGTTTGAAAAATCCCATACATCCTTTTTTAAAATGTAATATAAGGGCTAAATCTGTTTATTATCTCTGCACACACAGCTAGTTCAAATTTTAATTTGTTTATTTTTTCTTGGGTGGGAGTTATTGAATTTAATTAAACCAGTATATAGGTTATCAGTACAACAATACACAGGGTAGGGTAACATTTACCTGTGAGTTTTAGGCCTCTTTCACACTTGCGTTGTCCGGAATTACACGCCGGATCCGGAAAAACGCAAGTGTACTGAAAGCATTTGAAGACGGATCCGTCTTCAAAATGCTTTCACTGTTACTATGGCACCCAGGACGCTATTAAAGTCCTGGTTGCCATAGTAGTAGTGGGGAGCGGGGGAGCAGCGTCCCGGCAGACTTTAGCATCCCGGCAGCCATGGTAACCATTGAGAAAAAGCTAAACGTCGCATCCGGCAATGCGCCGAAACGACGTTTAGCTTAAGCCGGATCCATGCCTTTCAATGGGCATTCATTCCGGATCCGGGCTTGCGGCAAGTGTTCCGGATTTTTGGCCGGAGCAAAAAGCGCAGCATGCTGCGCTATTTGCTGCGGCCAAAAAACGTTCCGTTCCGGAAGACATCCTGATGCATCCTGAAGGACGGACTGTCCATTCAGAATGCATTAAGAAAATCCTGATCAGTATTCTTCCGGCATAGAGCCCCGACGACGGAACTCTATGCCGGAAGACTATAACGCAGATGTGAAAGAGCCCTTAGGGCCGTTTCACACAAGCTTGTACAGTGTGAAAATCACGCTCCATGTGCGAGCATGATCCTCCTTTATGGACACTGCTCTTCTTGCAGGAGCACACAGTATTACACTGATTTATAACGCCATGTGTTTCTGCATGACATTACTTCTACAGACTCATACGGACAGCTTTATGCGAGCGTGATTCCAGCACTAGACACGCACGTGAGAAACAGCCCTTAAAGTGAAAATATGTGTCAGGCCTCAATTGTCCGTTTCTTCAATATCCACACTGTTGGAATTTTATCTTTTTTGGGGACTGTTCAATTTAATAAACCAGGCTATAGGAGATCAGTACACCATTAGACAGGGTAACAATTTACCTGTGAGCGATAACAAATTTAGGCCTAAATCCAATTGTGTTTATTTCTGTCTCCACATGTTTCCAATCAATTTGCATCCGTGCCCCGGGGAGCTGCAGCGGCAGCAGTGCCTGTATGGGAAGTGACAAGTGCCGGGGAGCATTATAGATCTTGGATAACCCCTTTACTTCCCACCTGTATAAGTTGCTGCAGTACTATTTAGTCGAGTCTTCTGCCTTTAGGAAGCACAGCACACAAGCGGTTTTGTGTCTGGCAGGGGAACTCAACAAACCAGAACGGAATGCATTCCGGCTGCTCTCCGTTCCGGTTTGTTCAGTTTTGTCCCCATTGACAATGAACAGGGTCAAGACTGAAGCATTTTCTTCCCGTTTTGAAATCCAGATCTCAAAACCGGAAAGGAAAATGCAGATGTGAAAGCAGCTCTATCATGCACCAGATAGCCACAGCAGCAGGGAGCATATGTTGCTTCAAGATAACGCAGTGCCAGCTTATCCAAAACGCCCGTCAGGTGCTGAAGCCTTTTGAAAAAGCCAAAGTTTGTCAGCTGGGACAACTGTGGCATAAACTAGGTCATCCTTCTCATATTTAACTTAGAACAGATGCTGACACTCATGCAGCAGGGGCGTTGGTGGAAAAACCAATTAACACATCTTGCTGTCAGTCCTATAGCTGTTGAGGACACAAACATATTTTGCAATGGAGGAGGAGGATGAGGAGCTACCACTGCAAGAGCAGGAGTCAGAAGGGGTGGAGAAAGGACGATGATGACACTGGCACCAGCCACAACACCCAATCATATCAATGGAGAGGGGGATAAAGCCGGAAAGAACTGGCTTCTCGGGCACGCTGGCCAGAATGGCGACCTGTATGTTCATTTGCTTACGCAGTGACAGGTGTATCGTTGACATCAAGCTTTTAGAGCCACGCTATTAAGGCAAAATGGGGAAATGTTTTCCTCTCACAGAAAGGAAGGACAAATAACGTTGTTACTAGAAAATTGTGAAAAGACGAGAAAAAGATTTTACAGGTGAGTTTCACAAAAAAAAATTAAAAAAAAATCTCCTTTTCTCGTCCATTCCATTGGGGGACACAGACCATGGGACGGTCCATGGTGTAGGAAGACCAACACCTCCAGAGGGAAACGTCCAACGGTTAAACAGGAACCACAGCCTGCAATACCTTGCGCCCTAGGGCAGCATCAGCCGACGCCAAAGAGTGCAGCTGGCAGAACTTGGTAAAGGTATGTAAGGACGACCAGGTGGCCACCTTACAAAGTTGTGATGTAGAGGGTCGATTGCGCCCAGCCCAGGAGGCCCCCCACTGTCCTGGTGGAGTGCACGGTAACCCCCGCTAGGTGAAACCCTACCCCGGGAACGATAGGCCATCATAATAGTCGTCCGAATCCACCGAGCCACAGTGACCTTGGAGGCCACCAGACCCTCACAAGGTCCCTCAGGAACTACAAAAAGGGAGTCCGAGCGGCGAAATGGGGCAGTAACCGACAGGTACACCCGCAAAGCACAGACAACATCCAGAGAATGGAGAGCGCGCTCCTTGGGTTTCGCCGGAGCGGGGCAAAGAAGAAGGGACTGGGTGCAGTACCACCTCATCCTAGTGGAAGACCAAAAAGGGGTCCCTTGGAGGAAAGGGCGCCCAGCTCCGATACCCTCCAGAAAGAGGTGATGGCCACCAAAAGACACCTGCAGGGAAATGTCCCTCAGGGGCTCAAAGGAGCAGCCTGCAGAGAAGACAAAACCAGGTTCAGATCCCAGGGGGGCAGGGGAGGGACATACGGAAGGACCGAATACACCACCCCCTGTAGGAAGGTCCTCACCGGACCAAGCAGAGCCAGAGACCGCTGAAAGAAAAAGGCCAGAGCAGAGACCTGACCCTTCAGAGAGCTCAGGACATTCCCATCTCAAGACCCGACTGGAGAGAAGAGAGGATCACCGGAACAGAGAAACAAAGGGAAAAAACACCTAACTTCTCGCAAAAAGGCAAGAAAGGCCTTCCAGGTACGATAGTATATCCGGGAGGAGGCTGGTTTCCTGGCTCTTATCATGGACTTCACAACAGAGTCTGAGAAGTCCCTCTTCTTCAAGATGGAGGTCTCAACAGCCACGCTGTAAAACGAAGCAGCTGTAAAATCCGGTGGAAGAGCGGTCCTTGAGACAGCAGATCCTCCCTGAGAGGCAGTGGTGGGAAGACAGAGGAGCGCGAAGTCTCACCACAGAGACACCAGAGCGTCCACCCCGTACGCCTCCGGATCCCGAGCTCGGGCCAGGAACGTGGGAACCTCGTTATTGAGCCTGGACACCATCAGGTCCACGTCCGGGCGGCCCCAACGGCGACAGACGTCCTCGAATACGTTCTGATGCGGAGACCACTCTCCCGGATCCACCCTGTTGCGGCTGAGAAAGCCTGCCGTCCAGTTCTCGACCCCTGGGATGTACACTGCAGACAATATTGGAACATGAGCTTCCTCCCACTGGAGGATCCTTTTCACCTCTTGCATCACCGTCCGGCTGCGGGTTCCACCCTGAAGATTGATGTAGGCCACAGCTGTGGCATTGTCCGACTGGACCCTTACTGGGAGACCCGCTAGGAGGGGGGTCCAATGAGACAGAGAGGAAAAATTGCTCTAAGCTCCAGTATGTTGATCAGAAGGCGGGCTTCCAACTCTGACCACACCCCCTGAACCGTCCGAGCCCGGAGAACGCCACCCCCACCCAGGAGACTGGGATCGGTGGTGACGACTGTCCAGGAGATTGGGAGGAAGGATCTCCCTGAAGCCATATTCTGAGGGGACAGCCACCACGGGGAGTTCCATGCAAACCCGAGGCGGTAGGCGGCTCTGAGAGTTCAGACCCCTCGATGTCCTGTCCCAGAAGGACAGGATCGCCTGTTGCAGAGGCAGAGTGTTAAACTGGGCAAAGGGAACAGCCTCGAAGGAGGCCACCATAAGCCCCAGAACCTGCATGCACTCCCTGATGGAGATACACGGAGAATGCAGAAGGCGAGACACCGACTCCCATATCCGAGAGAGCTTGTAATCCGGAAGGAATACCCGGGCTGCAGTGGTGTCCAGAATCATCCCCAGGAAGGTTAGAGAGGACTTCGGGAAGTTGATCAGCCAGCCGAACTGCTGCAGAGTCTGAACAGTGAACCTGATGCTGTATTCGGCCTGGGGACGAGAGGGAGCCTTTATCAGTATGTCGTCCATGTAGGGCAACAGAGATAATGACGGCTGCCACTGGTGAAGAGCAGGAATCTGTAGTGAGATTCTGCGATAGGGACATGCAGATAGGCGTCCTGGATGTCCACTGACGTGGGGAACTCCACTGGAAGAATAGCAATAACGGAACCTCCGCACCCTACGGGACTTGTTTAAGAGCTTCAGGTCTAGGACCAGAAGTCCAGATCGCTCTTTCTTTGGCACCACAAAGAAATGTGAGTAGAACCCTGTACCCTGTTCCTCCAGAGGAACTGGGGCAACTACTCCCTGGACCAGAAGGGAAGAGACCACTTGTAAAAGGGCCGAGGCTCGGGCCGGATCCCCCCCGAGAAGGGAAGAAACGTTTCGGAGGTCTGGAAGTTAATTCTATCTTGTAACCAGAAGTTACAATTTTTTAGGGTCCAGGCGTCTCGAACGTCAGCTCTCTAGACCTGCTGAAAGGAGAGCAGACTGCCCCCCACCCCTTCAGGCGGAGAACTGCTTGGGAGCCGCGGGGCGGGCAGAACTCCCCTGGAATTGTGCCCGCGGATGCCAGGAAGACTGAGGTTTAAAGGAAGGCTTCTTGCGGGAGTCCTGAGAGCTGCTGGAGGAGGGGGCTGTCTCAAAAGGACTGGTTTCTAGAGCCAAAGGGGCGAGCTCTGAAGGCACGCTTGGATGTAGATTGGGGCAGGTGTGTGCTCTTTCCCCCCGTAGCGTCAGAGATAATCTTGTCCAGCGTAGCACCGAAGGTCCTGGAGGCCGCAAAGGAGAGGTTAGTGAGGGAGCGCTTGGAGGAAGCGTCGGCGTCCCAGACCTTCAACCAGACCTCCCTGCGCTGCGTGACCAAGAGGGCCGCAATCCACGCAAAGAGAGTGCTGATGTCCAATGAGGCCTCACAGAGGAATGCTGTCGCTTGGGACAAGCGGGCAAAGCTCAGGGTGTCCGCAGAGGTATCCTGCTCTGCGAGGTTCTGATGATGGCGCTGGAACCACACCAAAAGCGCCCTGGCTACCCAGGCCGAGGCGAACGCGGGCCGCAGACCAGTGCCTGCCAGAGTGAAGATAGCTTTGGAAAGAGAGAGTCCAAACGCCTGTCAACGGAGTCCTGTAGGGGAAACCCGTCCAGGACTGGTATTGCCGAATTCTTAGCCAATCTGGCCACCGGCGGGTCGACCATGCTGCACATTATCTGCCGGGAAAGGATACAGAGTATCCATGCGCCTTGTGGCACAAAAAAACGGTGATTAAGGCCACCAGGATGCAGTGGGAAAATATTTTAGAGGCTGAAAGGGGTTCTGAACACTGAAAGCCTGGACATGGGGCAACAGCATTACAACAGAACTACCAGCTTGCCCTGTATAACGAGCCCTCCGAACAAAATGGGAAAAGGCGCAGCAGCATGGCGCTGCAAATAGCCACTGCCTCAAGAAGGAATCCCTCCTCCCTCTCAGCCAGCAAGCCCTCTCAGATCCACAGGTAAGCCCTGAAGAACTGTGTCACAGTGTGGGCACGGGGGGAGGGGGAGCTGCAGGAAAGCCGTTGTACTTATCTGAGTCCTGCAGTCTTCACCCTCTGTTCCGGACCAGCATGGGGTCACCTCTTCAGTCATCTGGCACAAGGAGTGGCAGTGCACTGGATAGAGGGCAGGACTAGGTGACCCCGAATCTGGTAGGCCACCGGAGCTGCAGGTTGAGCCCGGTTCCACTTATCTTCTGGGGAGAAAAGGAGGTAGCCGGGGATGGCCATTTGACCCCTGTGCTCGCTCCACTGAGAGACCAGGGACGCACCATGCGACCCTGCGTCCTCTGTTTAGAAAAAAAAAAAAAAAAACAGGAGAAGAAAAAAAAATACATGGACAAGCCTGCAGGAGCATCACCTCCTTATCCAACACCAAGCTAAAACTGAGGTCCTCCTGTTGGAGCATGGGGGTATAGCCAGTGGAGGAGGAGCTGTTTTTTCTTATTTGCATAGTGTCTCCTCCTAGTGGTGGCTTAAGCTATACCCATAGTCTGTGTCCCCTAATGGAATGGGCGAAAAAATGTGTATGCAGCTCGTCACCACTCAATGCTCCCACCCCCCCGCCACCACTGAGGCCTGCCACCCATCATGCTCCGCTGCTGCGACCTGGCAACCATCATGTTCCACTGCTGCAACCTGCCTACCATCATGTTTTGTATGGCTGCTGCGGCCTCCAACACGCCACTGCTGTGAACTGCTTACCATCCCGTTCTGTACGGCTGCCGTTTCCTCCATCATGCCACTGCGGCAACCTGCCTACTATCATGTTCTGCACAGCTTCTGCCGCCATAATGTCACTGCTACGGCCTGCCAACAATCATCTTCTGTAAGGCGGCTGCTGCTGCGTTCCTAAGTGTACCATATTGCTGCTGCTGCCGCTCCTCACTGCGAATGCCCTACTGCCATCGCTATTAACGCAAAGGATCTGCCACTACTATTACACCACTACCCATAGACAGCCGTTCTACTGCCTTGGATGCTCAAGGCTATGCTGCCGCTACTATTGCAGCCGTGTGCCACTGTATCCATACCATTTCCAGAACCACTCTGCATTGCTGCTGTTCCCAATTTAAAGGGAGAATTTTTTTAGGCTTGTTCGCAACGAAGCACTTTTTCTTTTGACAATAAACACTTGTGTATATCGTATGGGCAGGCATTCGGACCCTGTCAAAGCATACTGGACGCTTTGTCACCCAAGCCACATTTATTAATTTTTTTATCCCATAACATAGTGTTTAAACTTTTGCTAATCCCCCACCCCCAACCTGAAGCTTTAGACTATGAAAAAGCATAACATGTGGCTGTGCGGTGTGTTTTTAAATACGCTGTATGTTAACGCTGTCAAATGTGCATAGCTATGTTTGTCAGTGTCACTCAGACATTTACTATTGCTGTCATTGCATTCGAGAGCTTGAGACGGGAATGGTGGATAAAAAAAATAAAAAAGATAAAAATGTCATAGAAAATAAAAATAGATAACAAGTTTTCCTAAAAATTCTGAGTCCTAGGAGGCTACAGGGGGTTATATAACAATTTTAATGGCAATTGCAGCTACTTCGGTTCTTTTTCAAAAATTCGGTGAACATGAACTGAACCTTGAGGGGTTCGCTCATCTCTATTCAAAACCATGGAAACAAGCAGTGAATAATGAGAAGGAAAAATTACTGTATTTTTCGCTTTATAAGATGCACTTGATAAGACACACCTAGGTTTTTGAGGAGGAAAAGAAGAAAAAAAATTTTGAACCAAAAGGTGTGCTTTTGGTGGGTTTTGAACTAATGGTGGTCTGTGGATGACATCATGGGGGATCTGTGGATGACGCTGTTATGGAGGGGACCTGTGGACGATACAGTGTTATGGGGGAATGGATGACACTCATGGGGGATCTGTGGATGACACATATATAGCATCTTATGCTGGTCCCCTTTGTGTCCTCTTGTCCCTGTGTAAATAGTTACTCGCATCACACTAGGCCCGCTTACAGCAGTCTTCATAAGTAAAGAATATTCATGTAATCCTCAACCAGTGGCTCTGCACGTCAATCACTCAGTCACGCTCCTGCTCCTCTAGCTTCATTAATGAAGTGGGAGGAGCATGACCAAGTGAGTGAGGTAAGCTGCCGGCCTGCCAACTGCTTTACAGACTAGGGCTGCAGTAAACTATTATTTTGCTACTCACAAAAACATGTGATTTGTCCAAAAATGAGTGTGCCGATTCCAAATATGAACTCGGAATTTGCCTGACACTCCTAGATTTTAAGTACACGCAAAGCCTATTCAGTTATAATATTAATGCATTATATTGGAGATATTCCAATGGACATGTCCAGACCTGTTCGGACGCACTCAGGCTGATGTCAGCAGTAAGTATATAAGGCAAGCTGTACAGATTTTGATAAAGTGATCTGTTATAGTGCTATCAGTTTTGAAACTTAACATGGATAAACACAAATGTGGTAATGATCCAGACAATTTCTGCTACATACAGACGTGGACAAAATTGTTGGTACCCTTTGGTCAATGAAAGAAAAAGTCACAATGGTCACAGAAATAACTTTAATCTGACAAAAGTAATAATAAATTAAAATTCTATAAATGTTAACCAATGAAAGTCAGACATTGTTTTTCAACCATGCTTCAACAGAATTATGTAAAAAAATAAACTCATGAAACAGGCATGGACAAAAATGATGGTACCCCTAGAAAACACAGAACATAATGTGACCAAAGGGACATGTTAATTCAAGGTGTGTCCACTAATTAGCATCACAGGTGTCTACAACCTTGTAATCAGCCATTGGGCCTATATATATGGCTCCAGGTAATCACTGTGTTGTTTGGTGATATGGTGTGTACCACACTCGACATGGACCAGAGGAAGCAAAGGAAAGAGCTGTCTCAAGAGATCAGAAAGAAAATTATAGACAAGCATGTTAAAGGTAAAGGCTATAAGACCATCTCCAAGCAACTAGATGTTCCTGTGAGTACAGTTGCACATATTATTCATAAGTTTAAGATCCATGGGACTGTAGCCAACCTCCCTGGACGTGGCCGCAGGAGGAAAATTGATGACAAATCTAAGAGACGGATAATCCGAATGGTAACAAAAGAGCCTAGAAAGACTTCTAAAGAGATTCAAGGTGAACTTCATGCTCAAGGAACATCAGTGTCAGATCGCACCATCCGTCGTTGTTTGAGCCAAAGTGGACTACATGGGAGACGACCAAGGAGGACACCATTGTTGAAAACGAATCATAAAAAAGCAAGACTGGAATATGCCAAACTACATGTTGACAAGCCACAAAGCTTCTGGGAGAATGTCCTGTGGACAGATGAGACAAAAATCGAAGTTTTTGCCAAGGCACATCAGCTGTATGTTCACAGACGAAAAAATGAAGCATATCAAGAAAAGAACACTGTCCCTACTGTGAAACATGGAGGAGGCTCTGTTATGTTCTGGGGCTGCTTTGCTGCGTCTGGCACAGGGTGTCTTGAATCTGTGCAGGGTACAATGAAATCTCAAGACTATCAAGGAATTCTAGAGAGAAATGTACTAGCCAGTGTCAGAAAGCTTGGTCTCAGTCGCAGGTCATGGGTCTTGCAACAGGACAATGACCCAAAACACACCGCTAAAAACACCCAAGAATGGCTAAGAGGAAAAAATTGGACTATTCTAAAGTGGCCTTCTATGAGCCCTGACCTCAATCCTATTGAGCATCTTTGGAAGGAGCTGAAACATGCAGTCTGGAAAAGGCACCCTTCAAACCGGACACAACTGGAGCAGTTTGCTCATGAGGAGTGGGCCAAAATACCTGCTGAGAGGTGCAGATGTCTCATTGACAGTTACAGGAAGCGTTTGATTGCAGTGATTGCCTCAAAAGGTTGCGCAACAAAATATTAAGTTAGGGGTACCATAATTTTTGTCCATGCCTGTTTCATGAGTTTATTTTTTTACATAATTCTGTTGAAGCATGGTTGAAAAACAATGTCTGACTTTCATTGGTTAACATTTATAGAATTTTAATTTATTATTACTTTTGTCAGATTAAAGTTATTTCTGTGACCATTGTGACTTTTTCTTTCATTGACCAAAGGGTACCAACAATTTTGTCCACGTCTGTATGTGGCAAATACACTACTTATGATCAGCGCAAGAATCTGACAAAGCGAGTGCTTCTTTCATCTCGGGATACATTTGTGCTAGTAGTGCAGACCTTTCTTGGGAACAGACAAGCTGCAAACTATGCCAAATTAGTAGACAACGTGCTTACAGCATATTAACAACTTGGCTGCCGAATGTCATTAAAAGTGCATTTCTTACATTTCCATCTTGACTTTTTCCCACCCAATTTGGGACACGTAAGTGACGAACATGGAAAGCGGTTGAATAAAGATATTTCTACAATGGAGAACAGGTATCAAGGCCGCTGGAAACCCAACATGATGGGGGACTACAGCTGGTTTTTGCAACAGGACAATATGACCGTTCACAAATGCAAAAGCAGATGCCTGAAGCATTATTAACAGTACCGGGCCTTGCTCAAGTAAGACTTTTAAACTGAAAAACTAGAGACTTTTCTAAATTTTGTTATTCCATTACATTTTCATACACTGTTAACTACGCAAACTTTGATGTAGATCAGGAAATTGTTGGAGTAAAACTCGTTCTGTTCAAAATTACTCAATCCTTTCCAAGTGCTTAATTCATTTAGGCATACTTATGCATAGCAAAATTCTGTGACGTGTTATAACAATTCTGACTTCAGATTTGTAATCCGCACACTCGATTTAGGCTACTTTCACATCTGCGCTAGGTGCGGATCCGTCATGTATCTGCACAGACGGATCCGTTCAGAACGGATACGTTTGCATTATGAAGAACAAAGTCAAAACGGTTCCGTCCTGACTTACATTGAAAGTCAATGGGGGATTGATGCGTTTACAATTGCACCATATTGTGTCAGTGAAAACGGATCCGTCCCCATTGACTTACATTGTAAGTCAGGACTGGCTCCGCATCACTAGGCGGACACCAAAATGCTGCAAGCAGCGTTTTAGTGTCCGCATCCAGAGCAGAATGGAGCTGGAACGGAGGCAAACTGATGCATTCTGAACCGTTTGTGAGATCCCTGAAACTGATCTCACAAACGGAATTCAAAATGCCTGTGTGAAAGTAGCCTTAGTATAGGACAAAGGGTTTTTGCCCAGTAGCAGATGAAAATGTTATTTTTTTTTGTTGTTGTTGTTGTGTGGTGTTATTTTTACAATGCCATCCATTGCCATGTCCCCCTCCCCAGTGCCTCCATTGCCATCAGTCCCCCTCATCCAGTGCCTCCATGCCATCCACCATGTCCCCCACTCCCCCAGTGCCATCTGCCCCTCCATGCCATGCACCCCACTCCCCCAGTGCCATCTGCCCCTCCATGCCAGTCACTACCATGTCCCCCTCCCCCAGTGCCTCCATGCCATCCATTGCCATGTCCCCCTCCCCCAGTGCCTCCATGCCATCCATTGCCATGTCCCCCTCCCCCAATGCCTCCATTGCCATCTGTCCCCCTTCAAAGCCACCAGGCTGTCCCCCTTCAGTGCCACGTCCCCAGCGCCAGTGAAATAAAATACTTACCTTTCTTTTAGGGGTGCGGATGCACAGCTCCTCCATTTTATTCTCTACGCGCTGCACTGTCATCCTGATGTCAGACAGCGTCGGGTCATAGTGCACACTTACGTGCACTATGTCCTGACGATGTGTCAGGAAGGATACACGCGGTACGGGCCGGTGGGTGACCATGGAGTGGTGAGTAATAGCAAGCGCTTCACTCCCGCTCCGTGGTCACATGTCACAAACGAATCGCATCAAGGATTTTTGTGTGTCAAATTACTCAATTCAATCGAGTAATCGTTTCAGCTCTACTACAGCCAATTACGGTAGTTTAAAGGGAACCTGTCACCTCCAAAAACCATACCAAGCCGCCTGCAGTACCCGACAGTAGCCAGTAGTGTGTTTCCAGTGATAATTTTCTTCCGGCGTGCTTCTCTAGTCATGCTTGAAGTCAAGGGGACAGTGGCCTCCTTGCTTCAAGTCAAAATAACCATGCCTCTTCCCTGCCCCTTCGCAATGTAAAAATTGCACCATTCGTTTTATAAGATGCACTGCCATTCCTCCCCCTCCCCCCCCCCCCCCATTTTGGGGGGAAAAAGTGTGTCTTATAAAGCAAAGTAATACAGTAATAAAGCCAGCAAAGGAAGTAATAGGGACAATCACAATACATTAGTATGGTGCTTGTATTCACTTTCTCTACATGATAAATGCCATTTGCTGAAGTGAGATAACACCTTTACATTCAAGTACATAGCTGTTTGACAGTCATTACCTTTTATTTTATGGTATCTACATAGTAGGTTGCATCTGTTTTGCGCACAATATTTTTTATTCTACATTTAGACATGACAGAATTGTTGCAGACTGTTGTAAATTCTGCACAGTACAATACATATAGATGGAGTTTTCAAGGTCCCATCCACAAATAGGGTTTTAAAAGCACACACACAAATTTAAAAAACTACTGAATAAATTCTGATCCAAGCTTGCACTTGTGGATGGACACGATTTTTTTCCTCCTCTGCATTGTTATATGAAACTAAATATAAATCTTGCTAGCGCTGCTGTGTCTCTCTAGGTTTAGTATGCTTAAAAGCCAAATAATTTGAGCTGATTACCTCATCGATCAACACAAACACTAGAGCATCGCTGTCAGCTATGACTTCATGAATCTTCTGAAACATCTTGGTTACTAACTTGCCGCTCTGAAACAAGGTAGTAGAAATGTTATATTTTATTTGTATACACCAGGGATGGCCAATCTGCCGCTATCCAGCAGTTGTAAAACTATAACTCCCACCACGCCCTGCTGTAGACTGGTAGCTATAGGCAGTGTGGGCATGCTGGGAATTAGAGTTTTGCAACATTTGGAGAGCCTCAGGTTGGCCATCCCCGATATACACAAAATGTCCATAACAATGCTGGCATTTATGTACAACTAATCTTACAACCTCATGCACATGACCGTATATATTTTACGGATGATGTCCGCGTTGAGGCCACCTTTTTTGCGGACCTATTGAGGCACATTTATCAAAACTGGCATACCCATATACCAGTCTTGATCTCCCTGCACTGGTGTAATATATGCCTCTTTTATTAAGAGGCTGATGCCTCTTAATAAATTAAGCACTTCTTTGCCCTGCAAAGTGCCAGATACTGTAGGCGACACCAACTAGATTGGATAAGAGTTCATCTATAACTTCCAGTACTTTCTGACAAAAGTAACAGTAAATCCGTCAGGTATTGTGAAGCCTGGCCTCTAACAAGCTGCAAACTATGGTGCACATATGCTGTGCGCCATCATGTCACTTTTTATGTAACAATAGTTGAGTAATGCCCTTAGTTAATATCCTTCATGGTCTTCAATGGGTCAGTGGACAACCTTTTGTCGCCAAGAATAGGACATGTTCTACCTTTTGCAGAACGGACATATGGATGCAAAAGAAAACAGATGTCACATGTCATCCATATTTTGTGGATCGGGGTTTTGCAGACCACAAAATACATATTGTCGTGTGCATGAGGCCTAACTGGTAACTTTTATTGGCAAAAGTGTCAAGTAAACTTTAAATGCAGACAGCTGGTGATAAGGGGATAAGATGGGGTACCGATACAGTGTCAGGTTTAATGATGCAGTGTTGGAAGCCAAAATCCGTATTTGATCACATAAAAAGAGAAAGTATAAATGACAGACTTTTTTTATTTTTTTATTCACTCCTGGTTTGGGCTTCCAAAATAAATCTGGAAATTTGACCATGTGGCCGTGCCCTTAGACACAAATATAGTATGCCCTGATGGCACAAGCCCAATACAGTATAGAAAAGTTCACAGCACCCTTATTACAATGCAATTACTGTTAATTTTGTTTGTGATTAAACACTTATGGGGTCATTTATCAAACTGGTGTAAAGTAGAATTGGCTTAGTTGCCCTTAACCAATCATATTACACTTAATTTTTGACAGTTCCTTTGAAAAATAATAGAATAGAATCCAATTGGTCGCTATAGGCAACTAAGTCAGTTCTACTTTACACCAGTTTGATAAATGACCCCATTAGTGTAAACTGTTCAAGGTACATCCCCTTTATTTGCCAGTGCAAGCAGTATGTATCCAGATTTAGTCAAGCATTTCAGTGCCATATGACCTTTGTCAGGAAAATGTGAATGTGTATAAAATGACAATACATAATATTCATAATAATTAACATGTAAATGGAACGTGACCTAATAATAATGGAAAAAAATACAATAACTAAATAGATGGAGAGAAAACATACAAAATTAAATAAATGTGGTTAAAAACAATACAAGAGGATAAGCACAGATACATTTTCTATCTGTCCTATGTCTACATCTCATCCTGGAATTAAAGGGTAATATGTGCTCATCTCATGTAAATTACATATAAATGCAAGACACATATAGGCAACATGTCACACACTGGTGCAGGCAGCCTGGTAATGTATCAAATGCAGAGTGACACAAGTGTGTTGATAAAACTAAAGAATCTGTTAGGGCCAAAGTTAGACAATATATAGTAGGTGAAAAGAGCACACTACAGTTCATCGGTGTGTGTGTACCCAAAATGTTGGTGGTGTCACAGAAGAGGAAGGCCAAGCATAGCACTTTTACAGATGACGTCTTGAAGGGGATACAACGCATGCACTGGCTTTTTGGCAATGCCAAATGACCCCTGACTGACTTCTCAATACCTAAACATGTATATTTGTTTGCCTATTCTATATTGCTGCCTGAATATCTAATCAAATAAGCAGTAAGCCTATGGTTTATATCTACTAGGTTTTGGGTTCTAAGTAGAGTTGAGCGAACACCTGGATGTTCGGGTTCGAGAAGTTCGGCCGAACTTCCCGAAAATGTTCGGGTTCGGGAACTTTTCAGCACTAAAACGGCTGTAAAACAGCCCAGGAAAGGGCTAGAGGGCTGCAAAAGGCAGCAACATGTAGGTAAATCCCCTGCAAACAAATGTGGATAGGGAAATAAATTAAAATAAAAATTAAATAAATAAAAATTAACCAAAATCAATTGGAGAGAGGTCCCATAGCAGAGAATCTGGCTTCCCGTCACCCACCACTGGAACAGTCCATTCTCAGATATTTAGGCCCCGGCACCCAGGCAGAGGAGAGAGGTCCCGTAACAGAGAATCTGGCTTCATGTCAGCAGAGAATCAGTCTTCATATCATAGCAGAGAATCAGGCTTCACGTCACCCACCACTGCAACAGTCCATTTTCATAAATTTAGGCCCAGCACCCAGGCAGAGGAGAGATGTTCCGTAACAGAGGATCTGGCTTCATGTCAGCAGAGAATCAGTCTGCATGTCATAGCAGAAAATCAGGCTTCACGTCAGCCACCACTGCAACAGTCCATTGTCAAATATTTAGGCCCAGTACCCAGGCAGAGGAGAGAGGTTCCGTAACAGAGGATCTGGCTTCATGTCAGCAGAGAATCAGTCTTCATGTCATAGCAGAGAATCAGGCTTCACGTCACCCACCACTGTAAGAGTCCATTTTCATAAATTTAGGCCCAGCACCCAGGCAGAGGAGAGAGGTCCCGTAACAGACAATCTGGCTTCATGTCAGCAGAGAATCAGTCTTCGTGTCATAGCAGAGAATCAGGCTTCACATCAGCCACCACTGTAAGAGTCCATTTTCATAAATTTAGGCCCAGCACCCAGGCAGAGGAGAGAGGTCCCGTAACAGAGGATCTGGCTTCATGTCAGCAGAGAATTAGTCTGCATGTCATAGCAGAGAATCAGGCTTCACGTCACCCAACATTGGAACAGTCCATTGGCATATATTTAGGCCCTGGCACCCAGACAGAGGAGAGGTTCATTCAACTTTGGGTAGCCTCGCAATATAATGGTAAAATGAAAATAAAAATAGGATTGAATGAGGAAGTGCCCTGGAGTCCAATAATATATGGTTAAGGGGAGGTAGTTAATGTCTAATCTGGACAAGGGACGGACAGGTCCTGTGGGATCCATGCCTGGTTCATTTTTATGAACGTCAGCTTGTCCACATTGGCTGTAGACAGGCGGCTGCGTTTGTCTGTAATGACGCCCCCTGCCGTGCTGAATACACGTTCAGACAAAACGCTGGCCGCCGGGCAGGCCAGCACCTCCAAGGCATAAAAGGCTAGCTCTGGCCACGTGGACAATTTAGAGACCCAGAAGTTGAATGGGGCCGAACCATCAGTCAGTACGTGGAGGGGTGTGCACACGTACTGTTCCACCATGCTTCATCCTCATCCTCATCCTCCAGTAGTGGGCCCTGGCTGGCCACATTTGTACCTGGCCTCTGCTGTTGCCAAAAACCTCCCTCTGAGTCACTTCGAAGAGACTGGCCTCAAAGTGCTAAAAATGACCCCTCTTCCTCCTCCTCCTCCTGGGCCACCTCCTCTTCCATCATCGCCCTAAGTGTTTTCTCAAGGAGACATAGAAGTGGTATTGCAACGCTGATAACGGCGTCATCGCCACTGGCCATGTTGGTGGAGTACTCGAAACAGCGCAACAGGGCACACAGGTCTCGCATGGAGGCCCAGTCATTGGTGGTGAAGTGGTGCTGTTCTGTAGTGCGACTGACCCGTGCGTGCTGCAGCTGAAACTCCACTATGGCCTGCTGCTGCTCGCACAGTCTGTCCAGCATGTGCAAGGTGGAGTTCCACCTGGTGGGCACGTCGCATATGAGGCGGTGAGCGGGAAGGCCGAAGTTACGCTGTAGCGCAGACAGGCGAGCAGCAGCAGGATGTGAACGCCGGAAGCGCGAACAGACGGCCCGCACTTTATGCAGCAGCTCTGACATGTCGGGGTAGTTGTGAATGAACTTCTGCACCACCAAATTCAGCACATGCGCAAACCAAGGGATGTGCGTCAAATTGGCTAGTCCCAGAGCTGCAACGAGATTTCGCCCATTATCACACACCACCAGGCCGGGCTTGAGGCTCACCGGCAGCAACCACTCGTCGGTCTGTTGTTCTATACCCCGCCACAACTCCTGTGTGGTGTGGGGCCTGTCCCCCAAACATATGAGTTTCAGAATGGCCTGCTGACGTTTACCCCGGGCTGTGCTGAAGTTGCTGGTGAAGGTGTGTGGCTGACTGGATGAGCAGGTGGAAGAAGAGGAGGAGGAAGCCGAGAAGGAGGAGGTGGCAACAGGAGGCAAAGAATGTTGCCCTGCGATCCTTGGCGGCGGAAGGACGTGCGCCAAACAGCTCTCCGCCTGGGGCCCAGCTGCCACTACATTTACCCAGTGTGCAGTTAGGGAGATATAGCGTCCCTGGCCGTGCTTACTGGTCCACGTATCTGTGGTTAGGTGGACCTTGCTACAGATGGCGTTGCGCAGTGCACACTTGATTTTATCGGATACTTGGTTGTGCAGGGAAGGCACGGCTCTCTTGGAGAAGTAGTGGCGGCTGGGAACAACATACTGTGGGACAGCAAGCGACATGAGCTGTTTGAAGCTGTCTGTGTCCACCAGCCTAAATGACAGCATTTCATAGGCCAGTAGTTTAGAAATGCTGGCATTCAGGGCCAGGGATCGAGGGTGGCTAGGTGGGAATTTACGCTTTCTCTCAAATGTTTGTGAGATGGAGAGCTGAACGCTGCCGTGTGACATGGTTGAGACGCTTGGTGACGGAGGTGGTGGTGGTGTTGGTGGTACATCCCCTGTTTGCTGGGCGGCAGGTGCCAACGTTCCTCAAGAGGCGGAGGAAGAGGCCGAGGCGGCAGCAGCAGAACAGGCCGAGGCGGCAGCAGCAGAAGAGGCCGAGGCGGCAGCAGCAGAAGAGGTAGCAGGGGGAGCCTGACCGACTTCCTTGGTTTTAAGGTGTTTACTCCACTGCAGTTCATGCTTTGCATGCAGGTGCCTGGTCATGCAGGTTGTGCTCAGGTTCAGAACGTTAATGCCTCGCTTCAGGCTTTGATGGCACAGCGTGCAAACCACTCGGGTCTTGTCGTCAGCACATTGTTTGAAGAAGTGCCATGCCAGGGAACTCCTTGAAGCTGCCTTTGGGGTGCTCGGTCCCAGATGGCGGCGGTCAGTAGCAGGCGGAGTCTCTTGGCGGCGGGTGTTCTGCTTTTGCCCACTGCTCCCTCTTTTGCTACGCTGTTGGCTCGGTCTCACCACTGCATCTTCCTCCGAACTGTGAAAGTCAGTGGCACGACCTTCATTCCATGTGGGGTCTAGGACCTCATCGTCCCCTGCATCGTCTTCCACCCAGTCTTGATCCCTGACCTCCTGTTCAGTCTGCACACTGCAGAAAGACGCAGCAGTTGGCACCTGTGTTTCGTCATCATCAGAGACATGCTGAGGTGGTATTCCCATGTCCTCATCATCAGGAAACATAAGTGGTTGTACGTCAGTGCAGTCTATGTCTTCCACCGCTGGGGAAGGGCTAGGTGGATGCCCTTGGGAAACCCTGCCAGCAGAGTCTTCAAACAGCATAAGAGACTGCTGCATAACTTGAGGCTCAGACAGTTTCCCTGATATGCATGGGGGTGATGTGACAAGACTGATGGGGTTGGTTTTCAGGCGCCATCTGTGCGCTTTCTGCAGAAGACTGGGTGGGAGATAATGTGAACGTGCTGGATCCACTGTCGGCCACCCAATTGACTAATGCCTGTACCTGCTCAGGCCTTACCATCCTTAGAACGGCATTGGGCCCCACCATATATCGCTGTAAATTCTGGCGGCTACTGGGACCTGAGGTAGTTGGTACACTAGGACGTGTGGATGTGGCAGAACGGCCACGTCCTCTCCCAGCACCAGAGGGTCCACTAACACCACCACGACCATGTCCACGTCCGCGTCCCTTACTAGATGTTTTCCTCATTGTTATGGTTCACCACAACAACAAAAATATTATTTGGCCCAATGTATTGTATTCAAATTCAGCTGAATATAAATTTGAGGCCTAGTATTTAGGCGCTGGGTGACCGGTATGGATTTACTAACAGAATTAGACTTGGAAATGCACAGTAGCGTGTGTGTGAAGTTATTCTGAATGACCCTATGTGCACCTTGAATATTATATACCCTTTTAGGGATAGATTTCAAATAGCTCTGATATAGCAGAAACCACTAAATTATGAAATTGCTAAATTGGGAATTGTATTTCAACCCAGAACAAAAAATGTGCTTTGACGGACACTAAATAACTTGCCCATCCACAACAGGACAGCGGTAACGACAGATTTAGCGGGATATAAATTTGAGGCCTAGTATTTAGGCGCTGGGTGACCGGTATGGATTTAGTGACAGAATTAGACTGGGATATGGCCAAAAAATGAACAGACTATTGCTGGTTAAATGCACTTGGTGTGACAGCTTGACCAACCACACTACTGGGGTTTAAATGCACTTGGTGACAGGCGCAGCTTGCCCCTGATGTAGTATATGGCCAAAAAATGAACAGACTATTGCTGGTTAAATGCACTTGGTGTGACAGCTTGACCAACCACACCATTGAGGGTTAAATGCACTTGGTGACGGGTGCAGCTTGCCCCTGATGTAGTATATGGCCAAAAAATGAACAGACTATTGCTGGTTAAATGCACTTGGTGTGACAGCTTGACCAACCACACTACTGAGGGTTAAATGCACTTGGTGACGGGCGCAGCTTGCCCCTGATGTAGTATATGGCCAAAAAATGAACAGACTATTGCTGGTTAAATGCACTTTGTGTGACAGCTTGACCCTGATGTAGGCTTTAGCCAAAAAACAACCACACCATTGAGGGTTAAATGCACTTGGTGACGGGCGCAGCTTGCCCCTGATGTAGTATATGGCCAAAAAATGAACAGACTATTGCTGGTTAAATGCACTTTGTGTGACAGCTTCACCCTGATGTAGGCTTTAGCCAAAAAACAACCACACCATTGAGGGTTAAATGCACTTGGTGACGGGCGCAGCTTGCCCCTGATGTAGTATATGGCCAAAAAATGAACAGACTATTGCTGGTTAAATGCACTTTGTGTGACAGCTTCACCCTGATGTAGGCTTTAGCCAAAAAACAACCACACCATTGAGGGTTAAATGCACTTGGTCGCAGCTCCGCACAAGACACAAAATGGCCGCCGATCACCCCAGAAAAAAAGTGACTGACAAACGGTCTGGGCAGCCTAAAAACAGTGAGCAATTTAATTTCAGCAGCTCAATGATGCACAGCTGCAGATCGATCGATTAATCAAGTCCTTTGGAGGAGTTAATCTGCCTAATCTCGCCCTACTGTCGCAGCCGCAACCTCTCCCTACGCTAATCAGAGCAGAGTGACGGGCGGCGCTATGTGACTCCAGCTTAAATAGAGGCTGGGTCACATGGTGCTCTGGCCAATCACAGCCATGCCAATAGTAGGCATGGCTGTGACAGCCTCTTGGGGCAAGTAGTATGACGCTTGTTGATTGGCTGCTTTGCAGCCTTTCAAAAAGCGCCAAGAAAGCGTCACGAAAGCGCCAAGAAAGCGACGAACACCGAACCCGAACTTTTACGAAAATGTCCGGGTTCGGGTCCGTGTCACGGACACCCCAAAATTCGGTACGAACCCGAACTATACAGTTCGAGTTCGCTCATCCCTAGTTCTAAGCCTTGCAAAACATAATTTGGAAGAAAAGTTGGATAGGATTGCTGAAATTTGCTAGCTAGTTGTCAAATTCAAATGAGGTCTGACTTTTTTCACAGAAGAATATTATCCCAGTCAGCACTTAATCACATTCATGCTGCAGCGGGAAGGAGTAACCTCCATGTGTAGTGCAAAAAAAAATTCCAGCAGCCGTGTAATTCTAAATCAGTGTTTTATTTTATTTTCTGATCATAATATGCATCAAGGATGTACCTGGACGTGTTTCGGCATAACATCGTTCATCAACAGGTCATTTACCCGTTGCTAAAGGATGTTATGCCAACACGCTTCCAGTTATATCCTTGATGCATATTATGATCAGAAAATAAAATAAAATAAAACACTGATTTAGAACTACACGGCTGCTAGGATTTCTCTGGACTTTTTTTTCCACAAGTCAGGGTCAAAGTCAGAATTAATTTAAGATATGCACTGTGTGCCTGAGGCTCAATCGTAAGCTCTCCGTTTTATATACAGAAGATTTTGGTTTCAAGACCCATTAGCTGTCAAAGAGAAGGATGACATTTTTCTTAAATAAGCTATATAAGGCTACTTTCACACTTGCGGCAGAGTGATCCGGCAACCAGTTCCGTTGCCCGAACTGCCTGCCGGATCAGTCAAAATGTATGCCGACTGATGGCATTTGTAAGACTGATCAGGATCCTGATCCGACTTACAAATGCATTCAAATGCCGGATTCGTCTTTCTGGTGTCATCCGGAAAAAACAGATCCGGCATTTATTTTTTTTCCACCTTCTTTTGGGTCTGCGTTCCGGTATTTTGAATGCCGGATCCGGCACTAATACATTCCTATGGAAAAAAATGCATTCAGGCAAGTGTTCCGTTTTTTGGGCCGGAGAGAAAACCGTAGCATGCTGCGGTTTTATCTCTGTCCTGATCAGTCAATAAGACTTAACTGAAGACATCCTTAACAGATTTATCCCCATGCATTCTGAATGGAGAGTAAACAGATCAGTTATTTTCCGGTATTGAGCCCCTAGGACGGAACTCTATGCCGGAAGAGAGTGAAAGTAAGTGAACCCCATATTGCAATTCAACATAAGTAAACTCATGTTGCACCGTAAAGTATTTGAACTTTTCATACATTCTAAAATAAGTGAACCTCTTATTTTCTCCAAGTTTACTTTAGGCTCTAAGAGGGGGTTCACTTAAGGGTATAAAGTGGTTTCAGTTATATTAGGGTGCAATTTTGAATTTGTCATCTAGCCAGGATACTTTAGGGTGCAATAGGGGGGTTACTTTTACATTCAATAAAGATTTCATGTAAGAGTACAAAGTGAGCTCACTTACTTTAGGGTACATTGGCAGGTCAAATATTTTAGGGTGCAATAAAGAGTTCAATTTAGAATGCAGTTGGGAGTTGTTACTAAAAGGTGCAAAGGGGGTTCACTTCCTTTCAGTTGCAATACAGGATTCACATTGGGTTGTAATAAGGGGTTCACTTAATTTACAGTGCAATAGAGGGTTAACTTATATTAGGGTGCAATAGGGGGTTTAGTTACATATGGGTGCAAAGTGGGTTTACTTACTTTAGGGGTTTTCTTTGGCTATGTGATTTAGTTTGCAAATACATAATGTATCTGAAATTCATTTGACTTATTTTAAAAAAAATGTCATCCTTCTTCCTGATCTGCTAATAGGTAAAGAACCTAAAAGTTACAATATATATACAGAGACCTTACCAATGAGCCACAGGGACATTAACTTGGACTCCAAGTAATTCTGACTTGTGTATGTGCTAGCTAGGTCAGGCATCAGCAACCTGCGGCACTAGAGCTGTTCAGAGACTACAACTCCAAGAATGCATCACTCTCTTCTGTGGGAGTTAAAAGAACAGCTTAGCATGTTTGAATGCTGAGGGTTGTAGTTTTACAGCAGCTGGAGCGCTGAAGGTTACTGCTCCCTCTGCTAGGTATATATAGCCAGAGAAAATTTGTTCCGACTTGGACACAGACCTTTAAAAAAAATAAAAAATTCAGACAAAGTCAAAACACATTTGAATTTGTCTCCAGGGATCTTAAACTTTTTTTTTTATTCGGACTGTTATTGGGTTGTGAACCCAAAAGCTACTGTTTGCGAGATAGAATCTCACCACTGAGCTATAGGCTCAGCCACTGTTAAGTAGGGATTTTCTCTGGCTATGTGATTTAGAATACATATACACACATATACACAGTATGTAAAACTCATTTGGACTTTGACCCTGACCTGTGAGAAAAGTCAGATATCAAAATCACACGTCATTTGAATTTGTTACCTAGCTAGCATATTTCAACAAACCTATCCAACTTTCTTTCCAATTATTTAAACCCAGAACCTAGCAGGTATAAGCCATAGGCTCAGTGATGTGCCTAATGTATTTGGTACCTGGGACAGGTACTTTCTATGGCACCCCATCCTACAAGTACATGGGGCTCAGCTGTGATACCAAAAACAGCTGCCATCAAATGGATACCGCTGTGCTTGGTGAGCAAGAAAATTGAAATGTGCACTGTCACACATCACTGTGCTTTCCTGCGCTGTGTCATCACATTATCTCACGAGACCCAGTGCAGGAGGTCATGGTGATGTCAACGTGATCTCCTGCCTCATAGGCATGAGGCCTACGAGTCTGAAAGTTGGGGAGCTGCAGCTGCAGTGCTTAGTAGACTACCGGAAAAAATGTATAAAAGAATACCTGGAAAATGTAATGTGATTGAGCTGAGATTGACAAAGTATAAACTGCAAGTGATGCTTGGTCAATGATCATACAACCAAAGTGGTACAACTGGATTTAGCGGCAAGGTAAATGTTGAGGCAGGGTCACATTAAAACTGAGTGGCATCTCCCAATGCTGAAATAAAAGCTACCACTCTGGCATGATAAAGGTCATACAGATGCTGGATATCCTCCTGTGCTATGTCATTCCAAGCATTTTAGAGTTGAGCGGTCAACTGGATGTTCAGGTTCGACCGAACTTCAGAAAAAAGTTCGAGTTCGGGACCCAAACTTGACCCTGAACCCCATTGAAGTCAATAGGGACCCGAACTTTTGAGCACTAAAATGGCTGTAAAAATGTCATGGAAAGGGCTAGAGGGCTGCGAATGGCATCAAAATGTGGTTAAGAGCATGGCAAGTGCTCTGCAAACAAATGGATAGGGAAATGACTTTAAATAACACAAAATACGTAAAAATAAAAAATAATAATCTGGATCTAGGAGGACGAGGTTCATATGGAGTAGGAGGTTGAGTTGGCTGGTGGATGTGGCGGTGTAGGTGGAAGCAGCGGTGGAGGAGGAGGAGGTAGCCTACACTGCTTTTTGGCTTAATTTTTATTTATTAGGGTACACCCCAAAACATTGGGAAATATAACCTGCGATAACCCCCTGCAGTCAAGCTAAACACACGTTCAGACAATACACTGGCTGCAGGGCTGGCCAGCACCTCAGAGGGGTAAAGGTCAAGCTCAGGCCATGTGCCCAATTTGGAGACCTAGAAGTTGCAGAGGCTGACCCCTGTCAGTCAGTTAGTGTAGGGGTGTGCACACTTACTGCCCCACCATGTCGCACGTCCCCGTGATGTTCACAATCCAATTTGGTATCTGCTTTATCAACTTTCGATGTTCTTTTATGCGCCTACCATGGTGATCACGGGTGGCGGGGAATCGGGGTTCCAGGCCGGAGAGGGAGCCTGAGAAAAGGATACCACATGCAAGGGAGGTGAATGGATGAAATGAAATGTAATCGAGTGGAAATGTGGCACAAAGTATTGAAGCATAAGCTTCCAAGTTAAGGAAGCGGCGGGCGGCAATTACCCACTCCCGACTCGGGGAGGTAGTGACGATAAATAACAATACAGGACTTAAGACGCCCTGTTATTGGAATGATTAATAAACAATTACAGGGAATGTCACTGCGGTATTTTGGATTTGGAAATGTTAGCCACGAGAGGCCCTGCTGCCGCTTTGTTGACTCTAGATAACTTCTGCCTGATCGCACGTCCCTGTGACGTCCACCCTCCATTTGGATATCTTCTCTATCAACTTTCGATTTTCTTTTCTGAGCCTACCAAGCTGATCACTGTTATCAGCAAATCAGTTTCTGTCAGTTTCACACTTTACCTGTCATACCCTGCTTAGGGTCCCATTCACATATAATATGCTATTTATCAGGAATATTATGTATTTATTGTCAAATTACCCTTGTGCAGTTACCTACTGCTTGAAGTGCAATGGAAGCTATATAACTATTTTGTCAGTAAGCGATTCCTCACAATAAACATATTAATTGCATCGTGGTAAGTGTGCTGGGGACTTTCCAACCCGACAAAGGGTTGAACAATACTTCTACTGACACTTAATTTTACATTGAAGGCTGAAGAATGAATGTAAGGGTACCAGTTGCATGCACACAAATTACCTATTCGAAGCCACACAAAAGGTTACCACATTTACATCCCACCTTCAAATGCTTACCTCTGAAAACCATTTTGAGAAGAGACTGTGGCTATTAATCTCTATGAGTTGGCCATATCTATATCTAGAAAATAAAATGTAACAAGGTAAAATAATTCACATTATTTCATACACATGCCTGCTTACATGTCTATTACAGTGGAATAAGGTCGGATCACTTGATTAATCTCCCAGACTCTGTTATTAACTCCCATTCTCACCTAGGGCAAGAGCATGGGTGCTTCAACCAACCTCATCACCTTGACAGGGTTATCTGGGCGTAGAAAAATAGTGTCACTATGGTCCATGTCAGTATACTGCAGCTCAGCTCTTTCATGTGACCAGGCAAAGTCCACTCACAAGAATAGCACTGTTTCGACCCATTTTCTAATCCCTTAAATTTGTTAAGGGGCGAAGTAGTTCCCCATTTTTGTATTAACATATTGCAACTGCCATTTTTCACTGATGCAGTCGTACAGATTTTTATTTTCAGGTAGATTAGTGTGTAACTTACACTGCACAATATTAATAATGTTAAATGTATTCTGAATGCCTTTACAATGATAGTATTTTTTTTGTTTTCTTTTTTTAAACTAATTTTTAGAATTTTTTACCCGCCACTAGGGAACATGAAAATGTGAGAAAGTTTTGATAGAGCAGTGCTAAACAGTGCTGCTGTCGCTGTAGTACTAGGTGAGACTGTAGAAGATTCAGCCGCTGCATCCTTGTGCTTCTGTATCTCTCTCCCGCTCTACAGCTGCTCCCAACTCTTCTAACTTCTTCTGTCTCCGTTGATTTCTATGTGCAGCAGCCATAATTTCAGTATATGGATGGATTTTAACAGTCAATTGAGAGTGACCAGTATAGAAGGTAGCAGGTAGGGTAGGGGAATAAAAAATATAAAAATGGTTACTTCTGTAAAGAAGTTGTGAACCAACCATAATATTCAGGGAAGAACCTGATAGCAAGTGTTTACTTCCCCTGCAGTGACAACCCATGATAAATGAAATCACTACAAGGCACCCATTAACATAAAGTGGGCTGTCCACAGGCATGCTGGGTCCTCCAGAAGGAGAGAGACCCTCTTTTTAACCACTTTCAGCCAATTCATAGGGACTGGAATGAGGGACTTCCATTTATTAACTCAATTTCCTAATACAGTATTTGAAAATGTGTGTAATCCCATTATATAGTATAAACAAATGATTTGTGGGGCCCCAACTGCTGGGACCCCGAAAGTTCCAGAGTCTGGTCTTCCTGTCTGGCTGGAATATTGACCACCAAATTAATTCCTACCAAGGAGTAGTAACGCATGTCCAGATGCCAACCATAATCAGTGTACGATTGAGAGCAGTAAACATATCAGTAACCACATTATTTTCTACATCAGTGTTTCTAAAACCAGTGAGGTGCCCCCTACTTACTGGTTTGGGACAATTTTCCCTTAAGCCACATATTACTTGCTCTGGCTGCAGCAGTCTCTGTTTTAGAACCATAACCATAATGTTTTTCTGTTAATTTTATGTTGAGGAGACGAATCCTAAATTGATAAAAATTTTACATTTTGACAGACTTTAACCACTGGTAGTAAGGGCCTAGTAAGATAAATGTTTGAGAAGCCTTGCATTATATTATAAATAACAATACCTGCTTGACAATCTGATGGACAGCTTCTGAGCCAGTGCTTTGCAAAGTGATGTTTTCCCAGTACCAGGAGGTCCTAGTGGACGGCACATACAAAGAGGGCATGTGACAAAATGGCAGACTATAATTTCAAACGTTCTCTTAATGTGGACAAGTTTCTGAATCACGATTATAATTTTAGCCATATACGCCAACTGTGCGTAACTATAAAACACTATTAAATGAGAACTATCCCAAAAAGCTGAAAACTCCCATAATCTGATAAGAACTCACCATGCAAAAGGACGACTCTGTTCCATGCAATCAAATTGCTATTTACACTTTTGTCAGAAAAAAGCAGCGTTGTTGTAACATAATCTAAAAGCTAAAGAAAAAACAATAACAGTTCATATAATAAAAGACTTTTGCAGAATGTAAGGGTTTGGTTAATCAAGGCATGTGAGTCACATGTCCCATAAGACTTTTTTATGGGAAATATTGGATTACACTTACCGGTAATTGTTTTTCTTTGAGCCTATGACAGCACCCCTGGAGAGACCGCATCCTCCTCCGGACAGGAAACAGGAACCAGAACCGCCTTTTAAAAGAGGGATTCTCCCCCTCTAACTACAGTCCTTTCTCAAGAACTAAGAAAACATAACATCTCAAATATCATCATTCTCAATCTATGTACAGTATATAAAAATGCTTACTTTTTTATTGGGATGGGAATTAACGTAGTGCTCTCATAGGCTAAAAAGAGAAAACTATTACGGTAAGTGTGATACAATATTTCTCTTTCGCCTATGACAGCACCCCTGGAGAATAGGCAAGTATCTTATTTAGGGCGGGACCACAGCCTGCAGTACCTTACAGAAAGACCTTCATTAGAAGTATATAGTGCCTAAAAAAAGTATTAGGAGAACTCCAGGTAGCTGCCCTACAAATCTGCTGAATTGAAGCTGAAGCTCTCTCTGCCCATGATGTGGAGACTGATCTTGTAGATGTCTGTGAAAGTTCTCATTTATCCAGGTCATGGTATGTCTGTAAAGAATAAATCAAGGCAACTGGACTTACTGTAGATTTCTTGAAAACGTTTCACTCGTTCTTCCAACGAGCTTTCTCAATTCTGAGTGACTGTACAAAAATTCTGGGAATAAATATGTAACTGAATCAACATCTGGTAATTATACCCAGCATTGGGTCAAAGGTGTTGATTCCATTATCCTAATTGGAGTCAGTAGGTGATAAAGACTTCCCAGAAAAAGGTGTCATGACAACATCGTATTGTGACAGTCTTGACACCTTTTTCTGGGAAGTCTTTATCACCTTCTGACTCCAATTAGGATAATGGAATCAACACCTTTGACCCAATGCTGGGTATAATTACCAGATGATGATTACCATATTTATTCCCAGAATTCTTGTACAGTCACTCAGAATTGAGAAAGCGAAACGTTTTCAAGAAATCTACAATACGTCCAGTTGCCTTGATTTATTCTTTACAGATATACCATGACCAGGATAAATGAGAACCTTCACAGACATCTACAAGATCAGTCTCCACATCATGAGCAGAGAGAGCTTCAGCTTCAATTCAGCAGATTTGTAGGGCAGCTACCTGGAGTTCTCCTCCTAATACTTTTTTTAGGCACTATATACTACAGCTACCTTCTAATAAAGGTCTTTCCTTTGGCTGTAAGGTGCTGCAGGCTGTGGTCCCGCCCTAAATAGGATACTTGCCTATTCTCCAGGGGTGCTGTCATAGGCGAAAGAGAAATATTGTATCACACTTACAGTAATAATTTTTCTTTTTAGCCTATGAGAGCATTCCGTTAATTCCCATCCCAACTAAAAAATAAGCATTTTTATATACTGTAAATAGATTGGAATTCCCAGAATTTTTGTACAGTCACTCAGAATTGAGAAAGCTCATTGGAAGAAAGAGTGAAACTTTTTCAAGAAATCTACAGTACGTCCAGTTGCCTTGATTTATTCTTTACAGATATGATCTTGTAGAGCGAGTCCCAAACCCTGAGGGCGGAACTACTCCCTTAGAAGAGTAAGCTAAGGAAATGGCCTGCCTGATTCACCTAGCAGTAGTCTGAGAAGAGGCAGCAGAACCCTTCCTAGCTCGCTGAATTAAAAGCAGCAGACGAGAGGAGGCCCACCAAGGCTGAGTAACCTTCAGATATTGTAAAATAGACCTCCTAACGGCTAGGCAATGGAACTGTTTCTCATTCTTAGGGGAAGCACAGAAAGAAGGTAACACCATCTCCTGAGAAGGGTGAAAATGAGAAGAGACTTTTGGTAAAAAAGAATCAGGAGAAATCAATACCCGATCCTCCAAGATAAACAAATGGGGGGGGGGGGGGAATCAGCAGAGAGCTCAGTGATCTCACTAACCCTTCTAGTCGAGGTAATGGCAAGCAGGAAAGCAAGCTTTAGAGAGAGCATCTTTGGGGAGATATTATCAATCGTCTCAAAGGGGTCAGAAGAGAGAGAGCAGAGAGGACCAAGTTTAACTTGGACACAGCTGTAACAAACCTTTTGACCCAGGGATGTTCTGCTAGTCTAAATTCAAATGAGGCACTTAAAAACAGATATCTGGACCTTTAAAGTACTAGGCCTGAGTTTTTTATTCCAACCTTCCTGTAAGAATTCCAGCACAAGCGGAATGTCAGGAACCTTCAACACACCCACAGGCCTATTGGCGAATCCGAGAAAGGCCTTCCAAACTGTCAGATAGATCTCAGAAGTAACCCTCTTTCGACTGGCCAACAGAGTATCAACCACCTCTACAGAAAGACCTCTTCTTTTTAAAGTCTCCCTCTCAAAAGCCAAGCAGTCAGATGTAGATTTCTTACTTCTGGGTGAAAGATTGGACCCTGAGACAGAAGCTCCTGAGACTCTGGAAGCACCCATGGGGTTGCTATTGACATCCTGAGGAGCCAGGAGAACCAAATTATTCTCGGCCAGAAGGGGGCTATAACTATTACAGTGGCTTCCTCATCTCTGATCTTTTTGAGAACCTTCGGTAACATTTTTAAGGGGAAAAAGGCATAGAGAAGTCCCTGCCTCCAAGATTGAGCCAATGCGTCCACTGCTCTCGGATATTCCCCCGGAGATAGGGAATAGAAAACCTCTACCTTTCTGTTCGATCTGGAGGCAAATAGATCTATCGCAGGAATCCCCATAATGCTGTGACCTGGTTGAAAACCTTTTGATATAGGGACCTTTCTAGATTTATCTCCCAACCTAGCTTTTCTAGAACTTCCCTCAACCAGGCAATCTGTCTCTGAAGAGCCTGATCTGACTGAGACACAAGAAGAAAGTCGTCCAGGTAGTATATATATTGACTCTCTCTTTCTCCCTCACATGGGCCATCATTTCTGAAACAATCTTCGTGAACACCCTCGAAGCCTGCAACTTCCTTCTCTAATTGGACTGCTACCCTCAGAAACATCTGATGGCTGGGATGGATAGGGACATGGTAATATGCATCCCTCAAGTCCACTGTGGCCATAAAGCAGTCCGGGGTTAAGATTGCCTACTGCTGACCTGATGGACTCCATTCCATACGAAACCTCTCGTACACCAGATACTGGTTTAAGTATTTTAAGTTTATTATGGTCCTAAACAAGCCATTTGGTTTCTTGACAAGAAACAGGGGAGAGTAAAATCCTTTTGTCACCTCCTGTTCTGGGACCTTTATCAGCACTCTCTTCTCTATTAGGGAAAAGACTTCTGCAATGATAGCCGAGTGCTTTGTGGGATCTGACTGGTAATCTCCGCCCACAAATCTCCCCTGTGGAAAGCTTTGAAAGTATAACCTGAGGCCTTCCCTTATTACCGAGTTTATCCATGTGCTATCAGAGATCTCCTGCCACCGATGAGCAAAAAGACAGACGACCTCCGACAGGCGGCCTGGCGTCATTGGGACTGTTTCTTTGAGGCATCTGACCCGGAAAAAAAAATATATATACTTTTGACACCAGCAAACTGCTTTGCTCTCTCCTTTCCCTTAAATCATTCTTTATAAAATCTAGGACGGAAAGATCTCCAGGGGTTTTGACTAGTGGAGAGAAAGCCTTTTTTCTTGTCGGAGGCATTTTCTAGAAGGTCGTCCAGGACGGGGCCAAATAAAAATTCCCCCTGACACAGGATAGCGGAAAGCTTTGCCTTAGAGGAATAGTCCCTATTCCAAGCCCTTTAACCAAATAGCCCTAGCGGAGAACCTTAAGGAGTCCACAGAGGCATCAGCCAAGAGATCTAGGGCATCGTTTATAATGGAGGAGGAGGAGGTGAGCAACTGTTCCCTAGCGGTACCTCCTTTAATGTGGGAATGCATTTTTGCTGGACATCTTAGCCACAGGAGCATCTATTTTTGGGGCCCAATCCCAGGGGGCGGAGAGGAAGGAACAAAAAACTTTCTATAAGGTCTTTTCTATTCTCCGGCGATTACCGCCTGAATGTTCTTATGTATATCAAACACTTTCCTCTTCCTTGGACCTTATTAAACATAGTCAAACATAGAGTCTTGCACTGATTGCTGAGGTCTTTGATCATCCAACCCCACAGTAGTTCTAACCGCCTTGACTACGGAGTTCGAGTTCTCAGCATGAAACAGCAGTTTCCCTGTGGCCTTCTCAGAAGAATCATCAGATGACAAACACATTCCTCCGTCCTCCAAACCAGAAAGGATATCGCTGTCACTGGAGGAGGAATCTTTAGATGCAGCAGAAGTATCGGGGCAGCATTTATTCAATCCGCTAACCGACTCTCTGACCTCATCCTGGATCGTCTGCTTAATGCTGATCAAAGATGAAGCTTCCTCCTCCGTTAACTTGCTGACACCCCCCCCCCCTCCTTTCTTTAGATTTGGAGGTGTTCCTGGAAGACTCCTTAGACACCTAGGCACAAACAAACATAACCCCATGAGCCATACTACAAATAAAATCTGCCTGGAAATGACCCCTCTTACCCCACCTTGGTACCGATGTATCATTGGTGGTCTCAGCTTGCTGAACCTGCTCCATTCTTTCACACAGCACAATCAGCCAGAATGGGAAACTGCCAGCTCGTCAGTCGGCACGACAGTGAGCTGGCTGGGCTTTTTCTCCTCGGCGCATGCTACCGGCTACCTCCCCTTCCGGTCCGCATCGATGGCTTCCTCCCACTGCTTGAACCCAGAAGTAGATGCACATGCGGGCGTACACGGCCACAGAGGTTCGCAGGAATCCCAGAGAGGTCAAAACTTCCCAGGCTCCGGGAAGGGGACCGGAAGGTGAGGGACAGAGACTGGAGCCCAGACTTTAGCAGCGGCTCCC
Source organism: Bufo gargarizans (assembly GCF_014858855.1). NCBI lineage: Eukaryota > Metazoa > Chordata > Amphibia > Anura > Bufonidae > Bufo > Bufo gargarizans. The sequence continues at coordinate 241,249,274 of NC_058084.1, forward strand.
AATGGAGACTTACGCCACCCAGGGTAACCCCCCTCACCGCATAAATTGCCAGGGCACCTGCAGCTCTAGAACAAACGCATACGGCGGTTCCGATTTTCTCCTGCCTCTTAGGAAAGCAAACAGAACTGGAGGTAGAGGGGAGGATCCCTCTTATAAAAGGCGGTTCTGGTTCCTGTTTCCTGTCCAGAGGAGGAGGAGGCGGTCTCTCCAGGGGTGCGGTCATAGGCGAAAGAGAAATTACATTGCAAGTCTTTTCCATTGCGGTGGCAGCATAGTGTAATTACACTTGCTTCCGAGACAACAGGCAGTGTAATGAACAGGAAGTAGTGCCGCCTCCTCTTCAAACAGGTGATTGGCAGTGGTCACGGGTGTCAGTTCCACACCAATTTGATATTGATTACCTATCCTGAGGATTGGTCATCAATATAAAAACCTCTGCACAATGCCTTTGACATTTCCAAGACTTTTTTCTGATTGTGAATGGCATGAATCAAATGCGAATTGCATGCAATTTTGGAAACTTATTTTAATTTTATTTTAACAAACATTGTATACTTACATTTGACTTTATTTCACTGTCAAATATCAGACTTTCCCACAGCTTATGAAAGTCAGCTGAAAATACAGAGAAGAAGGAAAAAAAAAAAAAAAAAACACAATAATGCCACCATCAGACTATTCTGAGTTGTTAAGTTTGATTTCATGTAGAGGTGGGCGATATATAAACAATATTATCATCATAAATTTGGGAAACGATATAGATTTTAGTTATATCGTGATAGATGACCACGGAGCGGTAGTGATTTGAAAAAGTTTCTCTCTCACCACTCCGTGACCTCCCGACTCTGCACTACGCTGCAGGACCTTGCGTTCACAAATAGTCACCGAGCTGGCTGACACTGTGACGTCAGGTCCCTCCCAGTGCATGCTGGGAAGAAGACGCGGTCTGTCTCCTGTGGACTCCATCAGCCAGCCGCGCACACTGCAGGAAAGGTAAGTATATTAGCAGGGGCCCAAATCTACCGGGGGTGGATGACTATGGCATGAGGCCGAGGGCGCGCTGGCTGTGGGACATGATGATGGTGGCCATGGCATGGAGCTGATGGTGCTGGCTGTGGGACATGATGATGATGGCAATAGCATGGGGATGATGGCGATGGCTGTGGGACATGATTATGGTGGCAATGGCATGGGGCTGATGGCGCTGGCTGTGGGACATGATGATAGTGGCAATGGCATGGGGCTGATGGCGCTGGCTGTGGGACATGATGATTGTGGCAATGGGACATGATGATTGTGGCAATAGCATGGGGCTGATGGCGTTTCATAATTTGTATACATACAGAAGATAATATATCGTGATAGATCACACATGCTTCGAATTATATTGAGATATAGATTTTAGGCCATATCGCCCAGCCCTAATTTTATGTCCACCCCCTTTCTAGCTTAACATCTTTTTCATTGATACTTATTAAAAGTTGATCCTGGAGCTTTCTGGGTCATTTGCAATACATTGTAAAAATGACCTTAGCCTGGTTACAACAATGTATGTGGCAGTCATCATTGTAAACACGTTCATGACCTGCCCCCTGTGCTCCATAACACACATGCATGAGAATGTTGCTAGCACCCCATAACCAGGCTGGCTGTGCCTGCGTATTCAGGCAGTGTAGGGCACTGACCTGCATGACATCAGCAGTCAGCACCAGAGGCTGCCTGACTGCACAGATAGCCTGGTTAGGGGGCGGGATAGTATTGTATGCTCTACAGAGCTAGCGACCGGTTCATTCTCATGCACGTGCTGTGGTTATGGAGTACAGCGGGCAGGCCAATAAGTTAGGTTGTAACCAGGCTATGATCACTTGCACAATGTACGGCACACAATCCAGGAGGCGTCAGGGGCATATCATTTGATTGGGTGTGCAGCACTAACTCAGTAGGCAACTTTTAATACGTATCAATTGAAACGATGTTAGTCTCAACAAGGAACAAAGTGGTGGCATGAAATAGAAAAATAAATAAAATCTTGGAATACCCCCTTTAAATAAATTTTTGAGTTTTCTAATAAGTTATTAAATAAAATCTATCTGCATAGCGCCACCTGCTGTTTTTTTCCACTTCTTTCTCTGTTCACCACATCACTGAGGTGTATGCATATGCTTATTTCCATCCTTCACCTGCCACCAGCTCTACCTACTGTTAGAATCTGTGACAGTTAGCCCCCTATCGCACAAGCGAGTTTTCCGTGTGGGTGCAATGCGTGACATGAACGCGCAAGCACCTGAACTGAATCCTGACCCATTCATTTCAATGGGTCTGTGCAAACGAGCGTTGTTTTTCATGCATCATTTCTGCGTTGCATGAAAATCGCAGCAAGGTCTATATTCTGAGTTTTTCATGCAACCCTGGCCCCATAGTAGTGAGGTTGCAAATTGCAGAGATTTAAGGGTGCTCTAAAAACATCTTTTTAGACCGGTTTCAGGCAGACAGTGTTTGTCAACTGAATGGGTCAGTGTTCAGTCCAGGTGCCAGCAGTTATAAAGTCAGACAGCACCCAGACTAAACATTGACCCATTCAATCGAATGAGTACATTTTGTGCTGGCCATCACAGCATAGTCTAAATTTGTCTACCCCCCCTTCCTTTTAAGATTTATTCAAATGAATAGGCCTGTGGGAAACACGAACCACACTCCATCCATACGACGTCTGTTTTAATAAGCTTCATACAACAATACACCCCCCCCCCCCATGCACTTTATACCTATATACACATACATTTTTCTTTATAAAAGATGGCTTAATACTGTAGAAAACAAACTCGTTTACCTTTTTGTTACCACTACTTCCTGGTCAACCATAATTTCCTGTGCACTTGTAGATTGTTTTGTTACAATGTAAAGTATGATGTTATCTGTACATGTACCTTTGTACTTTAAATTGCCAGGAGTCTACTGCAACGAGGTTCAACTGGTAACGCCCACTTGGACTTTGTTGAAGAAGACTGCTGGGAAACATAACATCTAGAAGCAATAATAGAGGAATGGCACAAAAGAGTAATTTAAAGATACTCTGGAATTATTACATGGGAAATGCAACCAGTTACTAAAACAAACATGACAGGATTGGCGATATGTCCACTTTAAGTGTACCTATCATTTTAGAAAACTTCTGGCATGTCATAGCAACATAAAAGTCTGATAGGCGTGGGTCAGGGTGCAACGATAGCTAAAAGGGCCAGCTGAGTGTTGTATCACCTTGGTTCTGAATGGCTGTCCTTCAAGTGCAGTAATAAGTGCATTGCTTATGCTTATAGCAATGTGCCGCACAGACCTGTGATGGGGGAGGCCGCCCCCTATCGTACAGCCAATCGCCAGAGTTCTGAGAAGGAGACGCACCACAGCGATAAGGAGCCTGAGCCAGTCGCGGTCCTCTTCACTGTAGTCTGGGGCGGGAAGCGTGAAAGGCAGGCCTAGCAGATGCAGACTCCTGCATGACGCTGCGTCTACTATAAACTTAAAGTGCTACTGCGCCCGGCTGCTGGTGTGCTGGGCCTATTTTCAAGCAGGGGCAAATACGCCATGACGATCTGGCGTCTGGGCTTTGTCGAGCCCTGCTTTAGGTGTTCCACAAGAATTCATGGAAAATGGAGATTCAATTTCAGAATTTCACTTTTTTGGCAGATTTTTCATTTTAGTCAATGTTTTCCAGTAACAAAGCAAGGGTTAACAGCCAAACCAAACTCAATATTTATTGCCCTGATTCTGTAGTTTACAGAAACACCCCATATGTGGCCGTAAACTGCTGTATGGGCACACGGCAGGGCGCAGAAGGAAAGGACTATATGGCTGATAGTAAGCAACTGTTGGTGGGCGATTCCATCATAAGAGGTGTGAAGTTTGAGGAGAATGGTGTTGTAAGATGTCTCCCTGGTGCTACCGCTAGCAGGGAGACGACGGATCCTTAATATTGTTAGGCAAGCAAAACAGGAAAGGGAAGTGGATGTTATTGTCCATCTGGGGACAAACGATCTGGCTTGCAATGAGGTTTCAATGGTGAAAGAAGCTTTTCACACACTTGGAAAGGATATACGGGAGGTTGCATCAACTGTTTCATTCTCTGCAGTTTTGCCCGTGCATAACCTTCAGCATGACAGGAAGATGCGCATTAAGGGATTCAATGTATGGCTTGGTGAATGGTGTCGGAACCAAGGGTTTGGCTTTGTGTCTCATGTTAGCTCTTGTTGGAATGGAAAAGAACTGTACAAGAAAGATGGTTTGCATCTTTCTCTCAAAGGAACGAATGACCTCGATGAACAGTTCCAAGTATTTGCTAAGGAGCATTTAAACTAGGAAAGGGGGGCAAAAGAGTGATACTCCAGCAGTCCGACTGCCCCCCGGAACAATGCCAGTAGCACAAAGGTTAAGAAATGATAAGCTCAGATTCTTATCTACAAATGCTCACAGTTTAGGGAATAAGATCAATGAACTTGAGGCTATAATGGCATCTGAGAATATAGATGTAGTGGCTGTTACTGAGACGTGGTTCAAGGGGAGTAATGACTGGGATATAGCAATACCAGGATTCTCTCTATACAGGAAAGACAGAGAAGGGAAGAAGGGGGGAGGGGTGGTCCTGTATGTGAAAGACAACATAAAATCTAATTTGATACAAGTTAGCGAGAACAATTTAGAGTCAGTTTGGGTTACCTTGCAGCTTGATAATCATAAGGTAACTTGTGTAGGTGTGATATATAGACCACCTAGCCAAGTCACAGAATTAGATTATCTACTAGTTGAGGAAATAGCTAAAATGACATTGAAGGGGGAAGTTATCATTATGGGAGACTTCAATCTTCCTGATGTAAACTGGAAAACCAAAATAGCTAGTTCTGCCAGGAGTACAGATATTCTAAATTCCCTACTGGGATTATCTCTACAACAAGTAGTTGAGGAGCCAACCCGGAAGGAGGCCATTTTAGATTTAGTATTCACAAATGGGAATTTGGTATATGATAATACTGTAGGGGAAAGCTTGGGATCTAGTGATCACCAGTCAGAGTGGTTTACTATAAGTACAGTGACTGAGTCACACCACACAAAAACAAAAGTATTAGATTTTAGAAAAACTGACTTTTCTAAAATTAGATTAATGGTATACGAGTCCCTATCAGATTGGAACAGTTTCATTGGAGTCCAGGAGAAATGGGACTACTTAAAAGAGGCACTATTGAAGGCAACAGAAAATTGCATTAGGCTTGTCAGTAAAAGCAAAAAAAGGAAAAGACCACTGTGGTACTCAGCAGAAGTGGCCAAAATCATTAAAAACAAGATAGCATTTAGGAATTATAAAAAACAAAAAAAAACGAGAATGACAGGCTAATTTACAAGATTAGGCAGAGAGGGGCCAAACAAGTTATAAGAGCTTCTAAAGCACAGGCAGAAGAGAAATTAGCTCAGTCAGGGAAAAAAGGTGATAAGGCATTCTTCAGAGATACATAAATGAAAAAAGGAAACTAAAACAAGGAATTACAAAATTAAAAACAAAAGAAGGAAGGTATATGGAAGAAGATAAAGAACTAGCTGACTGCCTCAATGAATACTTCTGTTCAGTCTTTACGAAGGAAAATGAAGGAAAAGGACCTCAGTTAGGAAAGAAGACTAATGAATCTTTTGATGCATGTGTCTTTACAGAGGAAGAGGTTCTAAGTCAGCTGTCTAAAATCAATACAAATAAGTCACAGGGGCCTGATGGGATACACCCAAAGCTATTAATAGAGCTCAGCGGTGAACTAGCAAAACCATTAACAGATTTATTTAACCAATCACTGGCAACAGGAGTCGTCCCAGAAGATTGGAAATTAGCAAATGTTGTGCCCATTCACAAGAAAGGTAGTAGGGAGGAATCGGACAACTATAGGCCAGTAAGCCTGACATCAATAGTGGGGAAATTAATGGAAACCATACTTAAGGAGAGGATTGTGGAACATCTAAAATCCCATGGATTGAAAGATGAAAAACAGCATGGGTTTACTTCAGGGAGATCATGTCAAACTAATCTTATTAATTTTTTTGATTGGGTGACTAAAACAATAGATGGCGGAGGTGCAGTAGACATTGCTTATCTAGACTTCAGTAAGGCTTTCGATACTGTCCCACACAGAAGGCTTATCAATAAATTGAGGTCTTTGGGCTTGGACTCCCATATTGTTGAATGGATTAGGCAGTGGCTGAGGGACAGGCAACAGAGGGTTGTAGTCAATGGAGTATATTCAGACCAAAGTCTTGTTACCAGTGGGGTAGCTCAGGGATCTGTTCTGGGACCCATATTGTTTAATATCTTTATCAGCGAAATTGCAGAAGGCCTCGATGGTAAGGTGTGTCTTTTTGCTGATGACACAAAGATTTGTAACAGGGTTGATGTTCCTGGAGGGATACACCAAATGGAAAAGGATTTAGGAAAACTAGAGGAATGGTCAAAAATCTGGCAACTAAAATTTTATGTGGATAAGTGCAAAATAATGCACCTGGGGCGTAAAAACCCAAGAGCAGAATATAAAATCAGTGATACAGTCCTAACCTCAGTATCTGAGGAAAGGGATTTAGGGGTCATTATTTCAGAAGACTTAAAAGGTAGGCAGACGATGTCATAGAGCAGCAGGAAATGCTAGCAGAATGCTTGGGTGTATAGGGAGAGGCATTACTAGTAGAAAGAGGGAGGTGCTCATGCCGCTCTACAGAGCACTAGTGAGACCTCATTTGGAGTATTGTGCTCAGTACTGGAGACCATATCTCCAGAAGGATATTGATACTTTGGAGAGAGTTCAGAGAAGAGCTACTAAACTGGTACATGGATTGCAGGATAAAACTTACCAGGAAAGATTAAAGGACCTTAACATGTATAGCTTGGAAGAAAGATGAGACAGAGGGGATATGATAGAAACATTTAAATACATAAAGGGAATCAACAAGGTAAAAGAGGAGAGAATATTTAAAAGAAGAGGACATAGTTTGAAATTAGCGGGGCAAAGGTTTAAAAGTAATATCAGGAAGTATTACTTTACTGAGAGAGTAGTGGATGCATGGAATAGCCTTCCTGCAGAAGTGGTAGCTGCAAATACAGTGAAGGAGTTTAAGCATGCATGGGATAGGCATAAGGCCATCCTTCAAATAAGATAGGGCCAGGGGCTATCCATAGTACTTAGTATATTGGGCAGACTAGATGGGCCAAATGGTTCTTATCTGCCGACACATTCTATGTTTCTATGTTTCTTTTGGAGGGCAGATGTCGCTGGAATAATTTTCAGGTGCCATGTCACATTTAAAGACACCCTGAGGTACCCCTACAGTGGAAAACCCTAAGAAGTGACCCTACTTTGGAAACTACACGCCCCAAGGAATTTTTCAAGGCATGTAGCGAGCACTTTGACCCAACAAGCGATTCATAGAATTCAGAAATATTTGGCTGTGAAAACGAACATTTTTATTTTTTTACAAAAAAATGTCTCTTTAGGCCCACATTATTTATTTTCACAAGGGGTAACAGAGTAAATTACACCCACAATTTTTTACCCACTCTCTCCTGAATATAAAAACATATGTGGCTGTAAACTGCTGTATGGGCACATTGTAAAGTTCAGTGTACTGATAAGCAACAGCTTATGTATTCGGTATCGTATATATATATATATATATATATATATATATATATATATATATATATATATGAGCTTTATATGGTAGGACATAGTTGCCAAATATAGCAGCTAAAAGAAACAAGGGCGTCAAATGATATCAAAGAAATATGTTGTATAATATATCGCATTGCAGAGGCACTGAGCTACCAGAACATACAAAGTTCTAATCACCTTTTATAAAACACCCGTCAAGGTATTCATCTAGGGGTGTAATGAGAATTGTTAGCTTTGTTATGGGTTTTATTAGAATGCCTATTGAAATGTGGAGAAAGGGGAATTATTTTTTTTTACCAGCATACAGTTTCAAGGGGGTGTTTTATAAAATGATCAAAGGGGGTTTAGTTAAAAGTCAACAGAGGTGTGGTAGATTCTAAAACAATCTTTTATGCAAAGACCCGAGGGGCACGTCTCACAATGATGAATTGTCTCTTTCCTGATTCCATTTCTGGAGCATACCAGTCACCTTTTTTGTGGCCTTCTCCCTGTCTCTGTGGGTGGGAATTACCCCAGGGAAATGCTGTACTCGCATTATTCTGTTCTCACTTCCTGTGGCCCTGCTCCCTTCCCCTTCCTGTTCCCCAAATAAAAAGGTATTTATTACTTTTTCTTGAAAGTGTAGGAATTTTCCTGTTTCCTGCACTTCTGTATATTACAAAAGCATAATAGAGGGCAATTTGCGTCAGGGGTAATGCCAATTTTTTATACCATGCCAGAGTTTTGCGGAGGGCAGTGTATGGTTGCAGTACCTGGTCTGACAGATCCACGCCTCCCATAAACTTATTATAGTCCTGGATGCACACAGGGGTGGACCTGTCAGCATGTATGGTAGTAAGTACAAAGACGTCACGCTTGTCTTTGTACTTAACAAGCATCATGTTATCATTGCAAACTGCCCTGCTTTCCCTCACTTATTCTTTGATCTATAAAACTTTTAGGCAGATGTTTTTGGTTTCATCCGATAGTTTCTCATGCAACAGTGTCTCTGGATAACAGGCATTTCAGTAGTAGAACACTTGCGTAGAAGTTGTCAAGGTACAAGTTGTACCCTTGACCTAGTAGGGGGTGAATCAAGTCCCATACTATTTTGCCTGCTATTCCAAGGAGAGGGGGGCACTCTGAGGGTTCCATTTTTTAATCTTTTCCCTCATAAACTCAAAATTTATGTGTAGAGCCACTTTGGCTTTCACATAAGTTTGTAGAGTTTGATGCCATATCTGGCCCGTTTGTTGGGCAGGTATTGGCAAAAATGCCGTCTGCCCTTGAAGTGCACAAGGGATTCATCAATGGACACATGCTTTTGGGGGGTGTATACCTGGGCAAACTTGAGATTGTAATGATCTATAATGGGCTGAATTTTGTATAAACAACCACATCCAGGATCATTAGTGGGTGGAGAATCTGCATTATTGTTATAATGTAGAGATTTCAGGAGACTTTCGAATCGGGTCCTGGACATAAGGGTGTGGTATATATAGGCGTGTGATGTAAAAGGTCATTACTCCAATATGACCGTAGCGATGGATTTTTAATTATCCCCATATTAAGTATTAGACCCCCGCAAAAAAAAAAAAAAAAAAAAAACATTTCCAAAGGGGTCATGGGAGTCCACTGAAGGGGTCTTGCATAGTACAAGTTGGGGTGGGTGGCTAAAAATTGATTGGCATAAAGATTAGTTTGCTCCACCTAGGGTTGGGCGCTATCAAATATATTCCGACGGGGGGGCAGAGCCAACTGAGCATGGTGGAAGACGTGTGAGCTCTGAGCTCCACACCATACCATCCGATCTAAAGCCTTTATACAGCCCTGACCGACATAAATATGGGCAAATCTAACAAGGAGAGAGGTGGAGAGGCCATGCAAGCGACAAAGTCAAGGAAATCGCATGGGGATCTGGAGAAATACCGCTACAAGAGGACGCTGTCTCCTGCTGCTAGAGGGAAGATGATGGCGGCGGCGGCGGTCGACACCGCAACCCTGGACATAGATTCAGATGACGCAAGCTCCTGCGCTCCCTCAGATCTGCCTGACGAACCAGACCCCGCTCCGATCACCAGAGCTTTCCTGCAGAGGTCTCTACAGCAGTCTCTAGCCCAAGCCTTATCCCCCGTGCTGTCGGAGTTGGCGGTCATCAGAACGGTGGTAACCCATGTGGGGCAGAGGGTGGAAGCGCTGGAGGAATTTCAAGCGGCTGTAGTACAACACAGCACAGGCATACAAAGCCATGTGAAATCATTAGCCTCCCAGGTGGACAGTATTTTCTTCCACTTAGAGGATCAAGAGAATAGGGGGAGAAGGAAGAATGTAAGGATAAGAGGTGTTCCAGAATCGGTGGCGGCAGAAGCATTGCTGGACAGTGTTAAACAGATATTCGCCATACTTGTGGGAGCAGAGCGGGCTGAAAATATTATCATTGAAAGGGAGCACAGAGCGCTTAGGCCTAAGCCTGCTGCAAGTGAGCCGCCCAGAGATATCATTTGTGCTTTACTGAATTACCTCGACACATCTGCGGTGCTCAGAGCGGCAAGAGAGAGGGAAGAAGTTGCCTTTGAGTGGAACAGAATCCTGTTTTTTCAGGACCTGGCGGCAAGCACGCTAGCTAAAAGGAAGGCATTGAAACCCCTCACGGTTGTATTGAAAGAGAGGAGGCTGCCCATGAGGTGGCTTTTTCAGTTTGGCCTGAGTACCACTGTTAACGGCCGGCAATTTGTGTTGTGTCATCCAGATGAACTTTCCAAGTTATGGGAGGCCCTGGAGATTTCTCCCCTGGATATCCCTTCCTGGCTCCCTTCAGCTAATATGGAGAAGCTGCCCAAGCTTTCTGGTCCGTTACCCTGGCGAGATACGCCTAAACACAAGAGCACAAAGAAGAAACCGCTGACAGGGGACTGAATTGAGGCCTCCTGTTGCTGGAGGTTGAAGTTTTGATTCTCTCATGATAGGAACTTGGCCCAGAGAGAACCTTTGTTCATCTATTTACTATATACGTGCTCCATAGTAAGAGTAATTTAAAGTTGTCACTGTTTGGAATGTTAGGTTAAACCATTGCTAGCAAACTAGTCTGATGCTCAGTTTGATATACCGAGGTACTGAGAGAGGGGATTAGTTTATGTAATACTACCATGGGCCTCAGAGCTTGTGGAACAGCATACTCTCGGTCCTCGCATTTGATGAGAGTTCTGAACTCTTGGAATGTTGTAGTTATTCGGTCAGTTTTATTGAATTATATAAGAGGTCGGGTGGGTGGTTCATCTAGATTTTTCTAGAAGTCTCTACCTATGTCCCCTCCCCCAATCTCTTATTCTCAAAATGTAATTACACCACTGCGCTGTACGGCGCCTATATGACTGGGAAGTCCTTTTATTCTGTTTATATGTGTGTTTTTTGTCTTTATGTCCTTTTATTTTATTTTCTTGAGTCGAGTCTTTAGGTTCGCTGACACTTATGAGAAGCTTGATCTAGATACCAAGTACTCCAGATATGACGCACATCACAATTTATTCACTTAAAGGGTTTCTACCACTTGCATATCACATATTTGGTGATCAGACACTAGCGATCCGCTAGTGTCTGATGTAGCTTACAAGCTAATTATTACCTTAATCCGTTCGGCCCATACCTCAAAAAAAGCACTTATATCTTTATGCAAATGAGCCTCTAGGTGCTATGCAGGCGTTTTTCCAGCACCTAGAGGCTCCGTCTACCTTGCAGTTTGCCGCCCATCGCCTCGCTCCAGCACGCCCATCTCTTACCGTATTCGATCCTCCCCCTGCTTCAGCCTTCAGAAATCCTGCGCCTGCGCCGTTCGTCGCGGCATTCGGAGGCATTCGGCGCAGGCGCAGTCAATGTCTGACCGCTCTGTGCTCAGACATTTCCACTGCGCCTGCGCCGATGTCATCGGCGCAGGCGCAGTGGAAATGTCTGAGCACGGAGCGGTCAGACATTGACTGCGCCTGCGCCGAATGCCGCGACGAACGGCGCAGGCGCGAGATTTCGGAAGGCAGAAGCAGGGGGAGGATCGAATAGAGTTGAAGATGGGCGTGCTGGAGCGAGGCGCTGGGCGGCAAACTGCAAGGTAGACGGAGCCTCTAGGTGCTGGAAAAACGCCTGCATAGCACCTAGAGGCTCATTTGCATAAAGATATAAGTGCTTTTTTTGAGGTATGGGCCGAACGGATTAAGGTAATAATTAGCTTGTAAGCTACATCAGACACTAGCGGATCGCTAGTGTCTGATCACCAAATATGTGATCTGCAAGTGGTAGAAACCCTTTAATGTAAATGGAATGAACATTCCGCAGAAACGTAGCCAAGTTTACCACACACTTAGAAAAGAAAACCCAGATATAGTGTTTCTACAAGAAACACATTACAGACATGACCATGTCCCCAATATGTCCAGTAAACACTTCCCTGACTGGCACCATGCCACTCACTCTTCGGCATCTAGAGGTGTCTCTATTGGTTTTAGTAAGAATATCCCATTTCAGCTAACAGCAAAATTAATTGATCCCAGTGGCAGGTTTCTATTTATTAAGGGGAAGGTCGCGAACTCAATGATTACCTTCGCTGCCATATACGCACCAAACAAGGGTCAAACTAAAAGGCTGATGCAAGTTTTAGATTCTCTGAAAATGTTCTCTGAAGGGATTTTAGTACTAGGAGGGGATTTCAATCTTGTACTGGACCAGGTGATGGACTCCACATCTGCCAAGACCCAGTTATCGGGAAGACAGAAACGTAGATTGCAGATAACTCTGGCAGATATGGGCTTATCTGATGTGTGGAGGTTAATTCACCCAGAGGAGAAGGACTTTACCTTTTTCTCTAAAGTGCACGGTTCCTACCAGCGCATTGATTATATATTCTTATCTAATACTGTTATTCCCATGGTTAGAGAAGCCGCTATAGGGTCGATCACAATATCGGATCATGCCCCGGTGAGCCTGAAGTTAGTATTGAGCGGCATGCCTGCAAAGACCTGGTCATGGAGGCTCAATTCTACCCTTTTGGAGGAGAAAGAACATAAAGATAGAGTTAAGAAGGTAATCCTAGACTATTTTAGCTTAAATGAAACCCCTCAGATGTCATGTCCGATGTTGTGGGAGGCCCACAAAGCTGTAGTTAGGGGAGAGTTTATCAGTATAGGCGCCAAAGTTAAAAAACAAAGAACACAGATGATTAACTCCCTGCTTTTACAGATTTCCACACTGGAAAAGCTACATAAAAAGTCGCAGACAATGGAAGTTCTAAATCAGCTAAAATCCCTAAGGTCTCAACTAAAAGACAAGTTGAACATTAGATCAGCTAAAATATTACAGGCTTTGCGTTTCAAATACTTCTCGCACGGGGATAAGAGCTCTAAATTGATGTCGAACCTGCTAAAGGCACAGAGGAATAAGTCCTTTATTCCAGTAATTAAATCTAAAGAAGGCCACAGATTAACGGCTACGCCAGCTATAGCGAAAGAATTCTGCAGGTTCTATACTTCTCTATACAATCTGGAAGGAGAAAGGGGTCCCGAAACTAGGGATAGTACGTTGCTGCAAAATAACATAGATGCTTTCCTGAACTCTATTGATGTGCCTGCCTTGTCTGCCGGGGATAGAACAGATCTATTGAAGCCATTCACTGAGGAGGAGGTTGCCAAGGTTCTCACTAGCATTCCATCTGGGAAAAGTCCAGGACCAGATGGTTATCCTATAGTGTATTATAAGAAATTTGTGGAAATTCTGATCCCACATTTCACCAAGATGTGCAATTCCCTTCTTGGTGGCTCGGCCCTCCCCTCGCAGGCTCAGGAAGCGACTATCACTATCATTCACAAGGAAGGGAAAGATCCGGAAGAGTGTGGTAGCTATCGTCCAATCTCACTCCTCAACACAGATTTAAAATGGTGGGCTAAATTGCTAAGTCATCGTATAGCAGGTCTGTTGCCTGGTTTGGTGGGAGAGGAGCAAGTGGGGTTTGTGCCCGGCAGAGAAGGCAGGCACAATGTTAGTCGAGTGGTTAATGCAGTTTGCTATGCTAAAAAGAAAAATATGCCTTTAATATTGCTAGGGACAGACGCTGAAAAGGCTTTCGATAGGGTTGGTTGGCCTTTCATGCGGAGTACCGTATTTTTCGCCCCATAAGACGCACTTTTTCCCCCAAAAAAATCGGGGGGAAATGCCCCTGCGTCTTATGGGGCGAATGCGGACAATTTGACATCGCTGGATGCGATGTAGCGTACGCTGGGGCCGGGGGAGGGACTGGAGGAGGAGCTGGGGGCCGGGAATAGCGGCGGGGCGGTGCAATCAATGTACTATAGCCCCGCCCCGCCGCTCCGATATACTAATATTAAATGTCTTATTCGATTAAAATGTATTATATATGCCCCCTCACTCCTATATTGCTAATTGTACCTTAAATCCTATTCCTAGCTTCTGTAATGCAGGACGGGCGGGCGGCAGCGTGACTCCCTGATGTCACGTGCCTGCGCCGCCTACTTTATGAATGAAGCAGGCGGCGCAGGCAAGTGACGTCAGCGAGTGACGCGCCGGCCGCCCGGCCTGCATTACAGAAGCTAGGAATAGGATGTAAGGTACAATTAGCAATATAGGAGTGAGGGGGCATATCTAATACATTTTAATCGAATAAGACATGTAATATTAGCACTGGGGGCGGCAGAGGCGGCGGCGGGTGGGTGAGCTGATCTGTAGATGGCACAGTTAAGGGGGGGGGGGTGTCTGTGGATGCCACTGTTATGGGCTGGGGGGCTGTGGATGCCACTGTTTTGGGCTGGGGGGCTGTGGATGGCACATATATAACAGTGCCATCCACAGATCCCCCCCTGTAACAGTGCCATCCACAGATCCCCCCCCCCCTGTAACAGTGCCATCCACAGATCCCCCCCCCCTGTAACAGTGCCATCCACAGATCCCCCCCCCCCCCCCTGTAACAGTGCCATCCACAGATCCCCCCCTATAACAGTGCCATCCACAGATCCCCCCCCTGTAACAGTGTGTCAGTCATCCACAGATCCCCCCCCCATAACAGTGTCAGTCATCAACAGATCCCCCCCATAACAGTGTCCGTCATCCACAGATCCCCCCCATAACAGTGTCCGTCATCCACAGATCCCCCCCATAACAGTGTCCGTCATCCACAGATCCCCCCATAACAGTGTCCGTCATCCACAGATCCCCCCATAACAGTGTCCGTCATCCACAGATCCCCCCCATAACAGTGTCCGTCATCCACAGATCCCCCCCATAACAGTGTCCGTCATCCACAGATCCCCCCATAACGGTGTCCTTCACAGATCCCCAGTAATAGTGCCACCCACAGACCACCATTAGTTCCAAACCCACCAAAAGCTAAAAATAATTTTTTTCCTATTTTCCTCCCCAAAAACCTAGGTGCGTCTTATGGGCCGGTGCGTCTTATAGGGCGAAAAATACGGTACTTTATTGGCGTTTGGCTTCCCTGATACATTTGTCAGGGCAATTTTCTCCCTGTACTCAGCTCCCACAGCCCGTATTCTAGTCAATGGTTCATTGTCTGACCCCTTCATTATTAAGAACGGTACTAGGCAGGGATGTCCCCTCTCCCCTTCACTATTTATATTAGTTCTAGAAACACTTCTGCTGAAGTTCAGGCAAGATACTAGTATCAGAGGAATTAAACTCAGAGGCGATATGCATAAAATGGCAGCATTTGCTGACGATTTGCTGCTAATGGTCACCAACCCTATCGAAGCAATGAAGCAAATTTTAGACACCTTTAAAGCCTTTGGAGAGATTTCCAATTTTAAAATCAACATGGAGAAGTCTGAAGCCATAGGAGTCTCGCTAACTCCTTCCCACATGAAAAAGATAAAGGGAATGACCCCATTTAAGTGGCCCTCCACTGCGATTAAATACTTGGGAGTTATGATCCCAGCCAACCCTTCTCAGCTGTTCCGGCTTAATTACACTCCGTTTTTAACAAAAGTGCAAACGTTTCTGAATAAATCCTCACTACCCAGAATTTCATGGATTGGAAGGAAAAACGTGTTGACCTCATACATCCTACCCCAAATACTATATATGCTTCGCTCCCTCCCAATAACAATTCCCAGATCATTCCTGAACAGATTGAGATCTATTATGGGGAAATTCTTATGGGATAACAAAAAAGCTAGATTACCTCACTCTCTACTTATAAGGAGGAAAAGGCAGGGGGGAATTTCACTGCCTGATATTTCCGCCTATGTTCAAGCTATCCATCTGGAAAGATGGTTGACTTTAGCTAGAACTGGGGATAACCCTCTACATGTACGCTTTGAAAGAGAGGTATTGGGGAAAAAATGTGCACACTTGCTATGGCACAAACCCCTAACATTAAACCCTCAGGAACTTATAAGTGTGATCACTAAAAGTACTATTAAAGAGTGCCAGAGGGCATCAGCGTTAAACCTAAGCAAAAGAGAGCTATCCCCTGTTACCCCTCTTAATATGTTGCCTTATGTCCTTTCAGACAGAGTTATAGAGGCCAATCCTGTGTGGGAATCTGTTTCAGAGCTCAAAGTAGGGGACCTTTTGAAAATACCTCTAATCACAGATATATTTGAATCTCTCAGGGGGGAGTCACCTAGAGTAGGATCAGATATTCAAAGATGGGACTTTGAAGTAACATGTAAGAAGTTCAAGTTATCAAAATACCACTCAAAGATAGACCCAACCTGGTTGGAGACGATGGTTCTACTGCCAAAATTGCCATCTAAATCTTTATCCTTAATTTACAGACAGATCTTAGAAAAAAAGAGGAGACAGTCCGCCCACTTACCTTAAAGAATGGGAGAAGGAACTAGGGATAAGCCTTGATGAACCTAACAGAGCCTTTATTTTGTCACATTCACATGGCTTTTCCAGATGTGTTAGAGTGCAGGAGAACTCACTCAAAACCCTAACCAGATGGTACCGTACACCTGAATTCCTCCGGAAAATACACTTAAGTTCTAGTGAATGCTGGAGATGTAAGGAAGATGTGGGTAGAATTTCCCATATATGGTGGCATTGTCATAAAATTAGAAAGTTTTGGGACTCAGTAGAGGAGACTATAAACAAGATCTGCTCAGGAAACTTGTCACTTACTGCCCCCCTGGTTCTGTTGTGGAGGCCAGAGGGCAACTTTACTCCTAATAAAAACAAACAATCTACAGACACATATGATAACAGCAGCCAAGTTATTGGTTCCAGCATTATGGAGAACTACTGAACCGCCTAGTATAGCCATGTGGTATGAGAAAATGGGTCACCTATGCAGAATGGAGGAATTAGCCAGTTGGGAGTCCCACAACAGACAGGGGTTTTTGGAAATTTGGCAACCTTGGTTGTCGCACATGACTAATCAACTGGAACAGAGATCTTGAGATATCGCCATCCAGAGAGTGTTTGGGGAGTGGAACTCTTGTCAACCCAGAGAGGAACAAATTTTTTGTAAGAATAGGTTCTGCCTCAACATGGGTCTCAATTTTAAGTCACAGCTTTTTGCGGAAGAAAAAACAGGTTTATAATATAATATACTTTTTCGAGTACATAGATCTCAGATTGAGATTGAACAGGTCAGGAGAGTGAACCTTTTCGGCTCTTAGGTTTAGGTTTTTAGACTTGTCTTAAGGTTTAATTTTTTGTTAATGTCTACTATTATTATTATTATTATTTGTCGTCCATTAAGTGGGAAATCCATTGTATGGAATCTGCAATCTCGCATTACAGGATAATCTTGGTCTGCGTACCACTTGCTATCTTGGATAGAGGTTATACTGGTGACTTGCACTAATTTGCCATGTAGACCAGTTGCACTGGTCATGCCTTTTTCCCAAATATTCAAAAAGTATATGCGATATTATGCTTTACTGTTGTATACTTTAATAAAAAGAGAATGTTTAAAAAAAATATATATTCCGACGACATTAAGAAATTTATCGCTATAACGATATATATCGCGATAAATACCAGTTTAAAAGAAAAAAACACAAGGAGACGTTACACTGTAGGGGGCGGGGGTCACAAGGAGATGTTATAATAAAGTATTGTGGCCACATGCCATCATACATGCAATAATACTTTATGATACTTTTTCCCCGGCTGCCTCACTTGTGTGCTCTGATTCGGCCATCAGATGTCGGTGGTCGGAGATTTGAATATGGGAGCAAGGAGGAGGGAGAGCCGGGGGCGGCCCGCTGCGGGAAGTAATACGTTTCTAATTTTGTCATCAGAGAACACGAGCAAGGCAGCCGCAGGAAAAGTCTCTCCAGAGACACCCAGTACTCACAGAGTTCGCCACATAGAATCGGTACGGGTGGGTGATGGGCGGTGATGTCAGATGGTGGGTGGAGTCTGGAGACTTGAATAAGGGAGGCGGAGCAAGAAGGAGCCATGAGCGAGTAGAAGTAATGTGTTTGTACTCACTACTCAGTGCTATGCAAGGTTCAGGGGCAGGCGGACGCAGATTTAGAAGCGGTCAGCGCGGTATACTGTGAACACCGGTATATCGCCCAACCCTAACTCCACCATCATGTCTATAAATTAATCCGAAAAAAAAAGGTGGGAAAGAAAAATAAAATCTGCTTCTTCGAACCCTACAGTGTTCAAATGAATTCCTATAGTGGCCGTAAAGTCCGGCACCTGAGGTACAAAGTTAGTAGCAGAAGTCCAGCTGTGGTCATTTGTAGAAGCTGATGAGCTGCTAACTCTACTGAGTCTGTGAAAGGGTTTATCAACTGATGAATCAGAAGAAGAGCTATACATAAGAAAAGATTCTTTTTCTCCGCTATCAGAGTCAGACTCTGAGGCTAGTAAGGCATAAGCCTCCTTGGCACTGTACACCCGTTGAGACATTTTGTAAATCTGCAAAATAAATAATGTTGGTAAGGCTGAAGTTCAGCCTGCATTTGTGGGAGGGGCTTGAGCCTTTATAAACCCCTCTTCCCTCACCTTAGTAGGCGTTCCGGTTCATGGATTTGCACTTGTGCTTGCTACGTGTGTCTCCTTGTCTCTCCGTCCGCCTCGCGCAGAGTTCATCTCTTCCAGTGGTAAGTATGAGGCACTATCGCAGGGCAGAGGACAGCGGCAGTCCGGCTTCTTCCTACCGCTTCATTCAGCAGGTGCGTTCTAGCGTGGAACGCACGCGCTTCCGGGTTCTCGTCACCGCCCGTCTCCCTGACTTTCCGGTGTCTCGGAGCGCACCTCGGAGCCAGCACTGCTCTTTCCATACTGAGGGGGGGATGGGGGGGGGGGGGGGGTCGTGGGTGGGAGAAGACATGGCTGCCCGGCTCACCCCTTCTTCCAAAGACTGCGCACGCTCTCCATGCTTCCGGCGGCGGGCTGCTCGGAACACACCTCTACGACTTCTCCATCCTGGGGGGGCTCGTGGGGGGAGGCTGGTTGCCCGGTTTTCCGCTCCTTCTGCCAAGAAGACGGCGCATGGAGGCATGCGTTCCAAGGGTGGAAAGCACTCGCCTTCCGGCGCAGGCAGTGACATCACTCACTCCCTGGCTGCAGTGTCGGCTTGCGTTCCACGTGGAGAGCAAGCTCACAGGCAGCCAGGCCTGATAGGGGAAAGGGGGTAGAAGAGGTTGGGATCTCCCGGTTACTGCACGGTCCTGGCCCCGCCAGGGGTGGGCCCTGGGCAGGAGTCTACCAGTCCGACCATCCCTGTTAAAAAAAAAAAAAAAAAAAAAAAAACGCAATATCAAAAAAACGCTATATCAGGGAAAAAAAAAACAAAAAAACGCTATATTATATAAAAAAAAACACAACATAAAAAAAACACAATATCAGTCAAAAAAAATACAATAGAAAAAAAAAACGGCGTCACCACATTGGGGTACACCATCTCTTAACCTACCAGGGTGGGTATCCTACGCAGGACTAGCTCAGCTTCCCTCGCGCCTCTGGCACCTGGTCAGGGTTGTCTGGTCTTCCTGGTTTGCCCAGGCCACCGTTATCTTCATGTCACTGGGCTTATTTTGTCTCCAGGGCACAGTCGGGTGTCTGGTCACGGTTTTGGTTTCGCCACATTATCCTCCCTGGTTTGCCCAGGGAACGGTACACTCCTGGTACGCCCGGGTCTTCATGTTTCTTCTCTAACACACGGGTTCACGCACCTGTCCTTTGACTTATCCGAGTCTTTCTAAGGGGCCATCCTTCGGCTGCTCCCCTGGTCGTTCTTTGCTTTCCATGGCTTCAAGGTTTGCCATGTCTTACCACCACCCTTTGCGGGCCGCTGCTACGCGCAGCCTCTATCTCATGGCTACACGCCTTCTCTTCTGTCAACCGCCTGGTACGCTCAAGCGGCTCTCTCCGGTCAAGTATCTGGTCCGATGCGCTCAGACGGTTACTTGGCCTAGGGGTGCGCCCCATCCTGGCCAGTTTGCCTGGTTCCAACAGGTTTGAGGTCACCTGTTTCCTCTGCCCTTTCAAGTTTTTTCGCCTGTTACTTTATTTTCAGGGGTTTGTTCCTATTTCTCCGTTCCCATCGGTCCTTTTCAGGTAAGTTCGCACTGACTCCGCCGGGGTCCTGGTCAGATCATGTTAACGCTTTTAATTGTGCCTTCATCTGTCCGGCTAGGTCAGGTTCTACTGAGCCATCCTATGGATTCTATTCCGGTACGTGTTTCCCATCATGCACCAATCAGAATACCATTCCGTCATCACCCTCTATTTTTTTTTTTTTTCTCCTTTATTTGTCATGGTTTTTATTTTCTAGCTGCTCTGCCATGTCTCGTGCCTCGGATATGGAGGACGGCCTGTCAGTTTCCAGCTCGATCATGTCAAGCCAGGTGGGTCCATCATCCCTTTGGAGCTGGACCATTCCAAAGCTGTTGGCTGAGCTGAACCAAAGAGGAATTCCGCACCCGGCCACCGCAAGGAAGGCAGAGCTGTACAAACTGCTCATGACCAGCCCCAGCACTTCGGCGGTGCAGCAGGAGGAGTCATCCATCCAGTTGTCTCTGGTGCAGCTACAGTCGACCCTAAAAATTCTTTGGTCGACTCGGTAGCAGACGTTCAGGCAAGGGTTTCAGAGCTGGAATCCCGGCCACCCATGGCACCATCGACATCGGGTTGGCTGGCTACAGGTACGCCAAGGCCCATTCCCCAGGTGTCCCCCTCTCACTTCATTCCCGACAACCTCAAAAGAGACATTCTGGCAGGGAAGGATGTCAATCTGGCGTCAATCCTCATTGCCGCTCAAGATGTACCCGAGAATAGGGTCATCAACTGTGGCGATGTGTCGGTGGTCCTCCGGGCCAAGGACTCGCGGCTCAACCACAAGTTGACAATCCCGGAGTTTGTCTTGGCTTTCAGCCTCTTCAGGGACATCATCTGCACCACACAGCCGGAGAGGAGAGAGGAGCTGGACAGCTACTTGCACCTGGTCACTGACCTGGGGCACAAGTATGGTGGGTCGGCCTTCTACGACTACCACCGTTCCTTTTCGGCTAAGATCAGTGGATGTCTCTCCCACATATAACAATCTGCAGGGGCAACTCAAAACATAAATCACAAAGTTAGAATTACATGTGAGGCAAAAAGAGATGGGGTACCTGACATCAGTCACCAGATGTATAAAAGTTTTGCCCTTGCAGATATGTTTACAATGCTGAGACATGGGAAGCATCCCATGCTCCGCTGCGTCAATGAACTCTGTACTAATACAGGACCAGGACCAACGTCCGCTCTCACCAACTGGTCCCGCAGGTTCCTGGATCGCCGATAGGAGAATAGAGGGGGGAGATCTGAATTCAGGAATTTGATTCAGACAGCCTCCCAAAATGCCCCAATGTTTCCTAATAACACGATTAATCTCGCGACTGTGTTCAGTGTATCATGTAATAAAAGGAATCCTATTGTAGGGACCCTTTGTCTCCTTTCTCTTCAATGTATCTCGTCTATCCGTGACTTAGATCTTATCAATTTGGGACTGTAATAGCTTGGGAGGATAACCCCTTTGTTTAAACTTCTCACGCATGAACTCAAGCGTGTCATCCAGAACCTCAGGGTTAGAGACGATACTCTTAGCCCTCAGGAATTGAGAGAAAGGAAGATGCTTCACCATATTACGTGTATGACCACTCTCAAAATGCAGGAGAGTATTCTTATCAGTCGGTTTGGTAAATAAGCAAGTATGCAATTGTCCCTCCTGATATCTGACAGTGGTGTCCAAAAATTGGATCTCAGTTTCTGAATGTATAAGGGAAAATTGTAACTCCGTGTTAATACTATTAAGGTAACACTGAAAATTTAACAGTTTGGAGCAGTTACCAGTCCAAATGAGGAAGAGGTCGTCGATGTATCTCCACCACCTCATACTGCGGTGGTGGGACACATGGACGACATCCTCCTCAAAACATCTCAAATATGTTGGCATTAGTGGGGGGCACATTGGACCCCATAGCCACACCCCCTTATTTGCTTGTAAGAAACATCCTGAAACAGAAAAATATTATGCCTCAGAATGATATTAAGATCAACAACAAAATCACATTTGTGCAGTCAGGGAAGACAAATCTAACATACGTCTAATCACCCTGACATCAAGGTCATGGTCGATCAAAGTATATAATGATGTCACATCAAAGGATGCCAAAATTATACGATGTGTGTCAATAAGGTCAACATTCTCCAATTTACATTAAAAAAAAATCAGAGATTTGTGTACTTTTGGGGGCACATATAATAACTGTGAAACCAGATGATTAACAGTACAGAATTCAACGAGATCATTGTCAATGATGCCAGCCAGAACCACATTGGTTAAACATTTGTTGATTAATCTAACAATATCAAATTTGGGATCGGTCTGGAGTGCTAGATAGACCTCAGTATCATCAAGTTGTCGTCTGATTTCCACAATATATTTGGAGGTATCCAAGATGACAATCCCACCCCCCTTATCTGCGGGTTTCACAGTAAGGAGGGGATCATTTCTCAGTTGTTCAATAGCCTCAATCTCCAATCGTGTGAGATTGGGGCTCTTGAGTGCACTAACATTGCATAATGTTTTGTACTGTGATAGATCGGACCTGACCGCAGGCATATAGGCATCAATGGCAGACTCGTTGATCACAGGAGAAAAATTACTCTGTAGCCCGCACTACAAAAGTCTTTGTCTCCTGAGGAATTTACTTTGTTTTCTGATAATGTATCACTTCATGTATCTAAATTAAAAGGTTGAGCTTGAGGAAGGCAAACGTTCAAAATGGACTCGAAATTTAGAGGACTATAAAAGGGGCTCCATCTATACATGGCAGTTTGAAAATAGCAACCCTAATCAGAAGGATAGAAAGAGAAAGAAGAACATACAGACATGAGGAATAGAACAGTCTTCTTTTTTAGGACGCAGACTCAACCACCAGCACAGAAGAGGTCGCACCAGACAAGGTGGCCGCAGACATCGACGAACCTCCAAAATTCCAACAAGATCTGTGCTCAGGCCGGCAAATCACAGAGGCCAAAAAGGAAATAACTGTTATTAATTTGTCCTCCAAGATTCGTACTCCGTTACAAGTAAGTGTCCTGAATAGGGGGTTGACATTTTGTCCATCGACTCCACTCAATTTGTTTGATTTGGATATTGATTTATCAGCTTTCTTTCGCAGGATTAAACTCAAAGTCTGGTTTCATAATAAGACACGGCCTAATACAGCCCAATTGAGGGAGCTCACATTGGGTAGTCTCAGTCTGTCTCTTAAGTGTAATTTTTCTCCTGCGATAAACGAGTCTGCCATTAATGCCTATGTGACTGCGGTTAGGTCCGATCTATCACTGTACAAAACATTATGCGATGATAGTGCACTCAAGAGCCCCAATCTCACACAATTGGAGATTGAGGCTTTTGAACAACTGAGAAATGATCCCCTCCTTACTGTGAAACCCGCAGATAAGGGGGGTGGGATTGTCATCTTGGATACCTCCAAATATATTGTGGAAATCAGACGACAACTTGATGATACTGAGGTCTATCTAGCACTCCAGACCGATCCCAAATTTGATATTGCTAGATTAATCAACAAATGTTTAACCAATGCGGTTCTGGCTGGCATCATTGACAATGATCTCGGTAAATTCTGTACTATTAATCATCCGGTTATACTGGTGTTATATATGTGCTCCCAAAAGTACACAAAACTTTGATCGACCCCCACAGGTCGTCCAATTGTATCGGGCTCTAAATCCATTTTCAGCAACATCTCCATTTTTTGGGATAAACTTTTACAGAAATATGCATGTGGGGCAGAATCGTATATATTCAGGATACCACAGATTTTTTATGTAAATTGGAGAATGTTGACCTTATTGACACAAATCCTATAATTTTGGCATCCTTTGATGCAACATCATTATATACCTCTATCAACCACGACCTTGCTGTCAGGGCGGTTAGACGTATGTTAGATTTGTCTTCCCTGACTGCACAAACGTGATTTTGTTGTTGATCTTCTTAATATCATTCTGAGGCATAATATTTTTCTGTTTCAGGATGTATCTTACAAGCAAATAAGGGGGTGTGGCTATGGGGTCCAATGTGACCCCACTTATGCCAACATATTCATGAGATGTTTTGAGGAGGATGTCGTCCATGTGTCCCACCACCACTGAGGTGGTGGAGATACATTGACGACATCTTCCTCATTTGGACTGGTAACTGCTCCAAACTGTTAGATTTTCAGTGTTACCTTAATAGTATTAACAAGGAGTTACAATTTACCCTTGTACATTCAGAAACTGAGATCCAATTCTTGGACACCACTGTCAAATATCAGGAGGGACAATTGCATACTTGCTTCTTTACCAAACCGACTGATAAGAATACCCTCCTGCATTTTGAGAGTGGTCATCCACGTAATATGGTGAAGCATCTTCCTTTCTCTCAATTCCTGAAGGCTAAGAGGATCGCCTCTAACCCTGAGGTTCTGGATGACACGCTTGAGGTCATGGGTGAGAAGTTTAAACAAAGGGGTTATCCTCTCAAGCTATTACAGTCCCAAATTGATAAGATACAAGTCACAGATAGACAAGATACATTGAAGAGAAAGGAGACAAAGGGTCCCCACAATAGGATTCCTTTTATTACACGATACACTGAACACAGTCGCGAGATTAAGCGTGTTATTAGGAAACATTGGGGCATTTTGGGAGGCTGTCTGAATCAAATTCCTGAATTCAGATCTTCCCCTCTATTCTCCCATCGGAGATCCAGGAACCTGCGGGACCAGTTGGTGAGAGCGGACATTGGTCCTGGATTAGTACAGAG